>NC_089748.1:914133-949133 GCF_040412425.1 Macrobrachium rosenbergii | reverse complement strand
AGCTCAAATCGCACTGTTCAAGGCGTGTAGGACGACTTGAGAGGGGAAAGGAATGTAGCTCCCCTTAGTTTCATTTGAAATGTCAGATTTCTCCCTTGTAAAAGGCATGCACTTATCTTAGTTTATATTGTACATGTTGCCATAACAATTAATAGTCTTCTTTTGTATTTTTATCTTGATGTAACAGCAAATTACCAAGAGTTGTTATGGTAATGTTACGTAAATTGCGCCACATGATGAGCTTGCATGTGGTTGCAATGCCACTAACCATAAGCTAAGATGTGCGATATTCTTAGTTAAATTCCACCTGTCATGCATGTGAAGCTAGGCTAACTGTGTAATGTAACAGTTAAGTTAGGCATGAGTAGCCTACAGTATCGCCTAGGCTAAGGACTGCCTGCTGTCTGGCACAAGATTGCTGTCTTAAATGAACTTTTCGTATTTCAGAGAACCAGTATAGGGTACCAGTATAAGTGCCTGTTTAAGAACCAGTTCTAATAATTATGGAAGGAACATTAGGAATAAGTTGTTTACACCATGCATCCTCCTACTAAGAAACATTAAACGAACCGCGGGAGTCAGCCTTTCCGTCAACCCTAACCAGAAGTGTAGATTCGTCCGTCTGCGTCTACAGCGTCAAGTACCAGTTCAAGCTAAGAGTAGTCCTGGGTTTATTAACCTAGGCTAATATGTCACACTTGTAATACCCTATGCTCAGGATTGAATTGTTATGTATAGGCTAGTCAGAGTTAATTGTCCTAAAATGAATGGTAGCCTCCGAATGTAAGTCAGGACAATTGACATATCAAGCCACAAGTAATAACAACATTATTATTAAACAATTATTACATGTCCATGCAGCAAAAGTAATTTAAATCCAAGTGTTCTATGAGGCGTCTGTAGAAAAAGTCTTCCCTGTAGATCTAATAAAACACGTTATTCAAAAAATATCGAGAATATGTTAAGCTAATTGTTCCCTGCAACTCTTAAGACAAATCCAAATAGGCTGAAATGTGTTCGGTGATTTCTGTGCATGTAAAAGTCATGCAAATATTCTGATATAATATTAAAATACGTTGAAATTATCTTTGCCGTAGTGCTTATGAATAAGTGCTATCTTATTTGATATCAAATGCCCACCGTTCGCTCTTCACAGTTATTAAGCCGGACGAAAATCCCTCAGTAAATATCCCCGTCTTTTTTTATAATCTCCCTCCTTGATTGGTCAATGTGTCGGGTACGGATTAACGTTTATAAGCCAACTTTATGAAACGTTCTGATACACAAAAGAGGTCAAAATGATCCCACCTACGCCGACCTCATTAGTCAAAAAGACCAGTGGAAAGAGGAGCGAGTTTCTCAGATGGGAGGGAAAACTTTTACTGTTTAAGTTTAATGTGACTGATATCGGTTAGCAATTCAAAATTCAGAGATATGATAATAATAATAATAATAATAATAATAATAATAATAATAATAATAATAATAATAATAATAATAATAATAATGAAGGCAGAGTCAGAGGGTAATAAGGAATCAAATCACAATCCGAAAGAAAGTGGTCTGCTCACACCGAGAATTTTGCTTAACCTCTGCTTTTGAAGTCGAATTCTTGAGAAACATATAAGGGGAAGTTACAACTAATATCACCATTTTAGCGGAAATTCTTTGTACTCTTTGTATTCATTTAGAGACTCAAGCATTAAAATATTATCACTTAGTCTCACAATCCACTACGTGAGACAAACGAAAACCGGATGCCTCGAGGAGAGATTTGGCCCCTGTGACCCTCATAAAACCTTGGAAGCAAAAAACCGAAAAGTCTACAAATGGTGTTGCCAGACTGCAGCTCATGAGAAATTAATTATTTTAAATATTTTCACATTTAATGGTATCTATAAACTGTGTTCCTGAAGACTTGTTACCTTATAGCATTTTTGCTTATTTGTAGTGTTCATATGTTAAGCATTGCTAGACTGAGAGGAAGACTTGTTTGGTAAACTTATATACATACATACATACATACATATATATATATATATATATATATATATATATATATATATATATATATATATATATATATATATATATATATATATATATATATATATATGTATTATATAAATTAGATAGAAATTAGAGAGAAAGAGAGAAATGTACACATTAGAAAAAGTAGAAAGAGAGAGAGAGAGAAATGTAAAGAATAAAGGAGGCAGAGAGAACAATGATAACCCCTAAAGCTGTTGTTATTGCCTTGAACTAAAAATATGCTGACCGAAGTAAGACTCTGGCACAAACTCAAAACAGTGAGCGAGTATATCACGCCTAAAGCCATAAAACCGATCGTAAAGGTTGGAAATTGTGGTCTCGCGATTAGCTTAACCAAGTCATGAGTCAGCACTGCCAAAAAGCTAACATCAGCCAGCTCTATAACCCCACCTTCAATAGGAGGCGTTTTCGTGGAGATTCCAGGAAATTGGGGGCTGGACAAAGTGATATACTTCAACATCCTCCAATCAAACATGCTAGGGAGGGGTCTTTCACACCCCCTCCTAAGATCATCTCCAATCAAGTCCTCTAAGGAGAGATTTGAATCACATCCACTACAGTCCTTCCCAATCAACTATTTGAAGGGGAGGCCTTGCAGATAAATCCTTCCAATAGGACTAGAAGGAGGTGGAGATTGCAGATAACAAGAAATCCAGGGGTTCGAGAGACGGGAGTGAAACAGAAGAGAAGCAGATTAGAGCAGTGTCCACCAAGGAGAGTACATCTTCCCCCACTTTCGTGTCCCCCTATAGACTGAGTCAAACTAATTTCTCAAGAGTGATTTCATTTATACCACTGTAACATGTTAATTTTGTACTGATCTTGTTAATCTTTTATAATTCAAAGTTCATTATTAAAGTGAAGAAATTACAGAACTCATCTCTATACGCCTTCCTGAGAGATATCAATACTTTAGGATAATTTATCTTCGAAGGACAGACATTTAAGAAGAAAGAGAGGTGCAGTGGACACACATAGAAGAATAACGAAGGTAAGAAAGTGGAAGACTAAATAATATGTAAAGGAAAGCACAACAAAGAATGGTGGCAGCTTCAAAGGATCCAGAAGGCAAGACGATACAAACGAACATTAACAAAATTATCAGTGCAATTATTTAAGTTACAGTGAAACAAAATTCTACAAAACGAACTTAGATTTATGACAGCAAGCAAATATTATATGAAGAAATAAAATCCTACAAGAGAGCGTCAAGATCAAAAGTAAAGAAAAAAAAAAGTATTGGTGCGTTCCGAAGAAACAAAAACATTTAGAACTGTTAGCGTCAACAAATTGAGCCAAACCCGACAACCATAACAAGAACAGTGTTGGTGACTGAAAACAACGCAGAGAATTTTTAACGAGGCTACGACGGTGAAAACCCACAGCGAAAATACAACAACTTGGAGGTTTCGCGATAGCAACAGCCGTAAGTTATCGGGAAATGAAATTACAGTTCTCTCTCTTTAAATGTGTGAATAAGTGGAGATTTTTTTTTACATAAGATTGAAAATTAAGAAAACTCTCTCTCTAGTGAATAAGATTTTTTTTGCATAAATACCAGAGTTACTCTCTCTATGATAATTAATTATTTAGTAATTAATTTAGATAAGGAATTAGTTATTTTTTCGCTCAGTTAGTGATGAATATTTGAGAAGTTATATATAAATTTGTGTACTCATTGTGATGAATTTTTGATGATATGATGCCCAGTTTCATATAAGAATTTCTTTTGTGTATTGAAGGAGGTTTTACTTGTGCGCTTGAACTCATTGGAGAATTTAATTTTTTTTTATTGTGACAACTTGACAAATTCTTTTAATTTTGGTACAGTATAACGAGTTTTTTTTATATAATTAATGTACTCTGATTGAATAATTTTTTTTTTGTGTGGCCATGCAAAGAGTGTTTGTTGAATTACTGAACACAGTTAGACATTCACAATACGATTTAAGACCGTCGACACTTAGACATGGCCGAATTTCAAGACTAAATTTCCACTACGCTGTAGTGCAAGGAAATACTAATAATAATAACACAACTAACCAGAACCAAAATAGTGTTAATCATTCTATTAGTAGTAACAGTAATAGTAATAGTAACAATACTAATAATACTCGCACCTTACATTTTCGAAATATGAATCAAGCGGCCGTAATAACAACAGCCACACGCTTCTGTGGACAGGCGGATGATTCAAATCCTGACAAAAGTAGACTCGAATCCTATACTGTAAACCATTGGCTCGCAGATGCAGATAGTCGTATAATTTCAGGGGGAATAACGGATGAAAGAGCTAAAATAAATGAAGCCTTGTTGCTTGTCAGCTCAGAACATGGAGACGCACATAAAACTTTGAATTCCACAGGTTTTAGCAAACTTAATAACTATGTAGAATTTAAAGAAATTTGTTTATCACTCTGGGAACCAGTAAATAAGACTGACAGTTTATATAACATAACTAGATTCCTTAACCCGCAATACAAAACAATTGCTAAAACAATTTGTTGGCCGACTTAATTTGTGTCATTCGATGGGCAAGCCGGCTGATGAAGAGTTAGCAATTTATTTCTGATAAAAATTTCTCGCTGTAATGTGGTTCGGAACAATTTAGGTCCCGTTGAAGTAACAAATGGTTCTTAGCCACGTAAAATAGTCTAATCCTTCGACCAGCCCTAGGAGAGCTGTTAATCAGCTCAGTGGTCTGGTTAAACTAAGGTATACTTACTTTTTGTACACAAGCGTTAGAATTGAAGACTTAAAGAAAACAGGCATTACTATAAGAGATAACACTCAGTTTGGAGATAGTGCCAGTAACTTAGTTGAGCTAAGACATGTTTTAAATTACTTGTCATTTGGAACAATATATAATATTCTTGGAGAAGAGGAAAAGAAAGGCTTTCAGAAAAATAAAACTTGATCCCCAGAAAACAAGCCTTCAAACATTGAAGACAATGAGAGAAGAAATACAAAAGAAAGAGATAAATCTATCCAAGGAATCTGTGGGAAGAACAGAAGCACAAAATGAAAGGAAAGGCAGAAATAATAATCCTACTTTTAAAATGAATAATAAGTTCTATGATAATTCCAGACAAGTAGGAAATAGACCAAATACCTTCCAAGGAAAATATGCCCAAAATACTAAAAGAAAATGGAATCCAGATCAGAAAGGAAGATACAATCAAACAAAGAGTGGGCCTCCCAAACCTTATAAATATGGTCAAAACTCAAACACAAATAATTCAACCCAAGTGAACTATTCCACTCAAGGAGCGAGACCAAAAACAGCCTGTGAAAACTGCGGGTATACAAATCATTTTACAAACGAGTGTAGAAAACCTAGAATCTGCGCGGTTTGTAAGAAAGTAGGACATTTAATAAAGAAATAGTTGAATTAAGCAGTAATCGCTCAACATCAAATAAGTCTTCAAGTCAATGACAAATTATCCCTACACATAATACCACAAGAAAGTCCCTTCAAGAAGATAATATAAAAGTAGAAGAATTAGCAAAAAGGGGAAGTGAAGGTTCATCCGCACTATCCTATTTGCAGAGTAAGGGAGTTGTATTTTCCATGGATGAAGAAGAAATAATCAGAAAGGATTTACCTATCACTAAAGTTCCAATACATAATAAATTATGTACCGTACTTATGGATTCAGGTAGTACTGTGAGCATAATTGATAAACATACATTAACAGAGTACTTAGGCGTTAAAGAAACGCTAATTCAGGGTCAAAGCAAAATAATAAAGGGAGCAGCGGGTAAACAGATTAAAAGTTTAGGAAATGTGAACTTAGAAATAGATACTTAAAACTGTTGAAAGTTTTATAGTTCTAGAAGACAGATTTTTTCCCCATAGGTGTTGTTCTCATTTAATTTAATGAAGAGATATGGCATCATCCTAGACTGCAGAGAAGGAAGAATTAACCTGAAACAAGATAATAAAAGGAGCGTATGCTTTACGCTTGAAGAAGAAAAGTTTCACCCAAATCTGATCAATTTGTCTGAAACGACTTCAGCAAGCGAGAAAGACATACATAAAGGAAATTATCATCTAGAGAACAATCAAAATAAGATGGAAAGGATTAGAAAAGAGGAATTCCCACAATTACAGACCAGAAACGAAAGAAGATGTGCACATCCAGAAATTATATCCTCCAAAGAAAGAAATGACCCAGAAATAAATAATGGTGATCTCCAAAGTTCTGAATATGACGAAGAACAAGACGTCTATGATGATAAATAGGAATTTAATGAATGAAGCATTGTTGTTAAACAAAATAAATAAAGTAGATATAAATGATATAATAGCAGTAACTGGAGAAAATAGTATAGAAGCAGAACATTGTTACTTTGCAGAGATAAAGGATGAAGAAATATGTTGTGTAAGCACTGCTGATGATAATAAAGTACAATTCATACTAAACAGACAGGTAATTTTGCATCCAAAGTGTTTAACAAAAATACATTTAAGGGGAAAGGAAGAGATAGAAGTTAAAGACGTTCTTTTATTAAATGAAGAGTTACCAGAATTTGTCAGGATGGATGATTCTTTAGTCCACATGAAGGGTAGTACTTGTGAAGTTTATGTCCAAAACTACTCAGATAACAAACTAACACTATATGCAGGCATTGTTTTTTGCAAAGGAGTACCTATTAACAATCCATTACTAACATTAGAAGAAAAAGCATTTTTCTCTGTAACTGGTCAAAGATCTGAATTAAGCAAAGAAGTGAATAAAACAGATTTTCCAGAAAACAAGGATAAATTAATTCAGGTATTAGAAAAATGCAGAGATGTAATAGCTATAGAAGGAGATAAATTAGGTAGAACAAATGTCCTAAGACATAAAATTTTGTTAGATGATGGAACAAAACCATTCTTTATTCCTAATTACAGATTACCAATAAGCCAAAGACCCGTAGTTGATAATTTGATAGAAGAAATGAAGAAAGGTGTGGTAGTCATTCCTTCTAAATCTCCATATGATTCTCCATTACTGCTTGTTCCAAAGGAAGATGGAAATTGGAGACTTGTGATAGATTATAGAAAGTTAAATTCCAACACCATCTCCGATAGAATGCCAATGCCAGTGATTCAAGATATGTTAGCTCAATTAGGAGGTGCAAAGATATTTTCATCTTTAGATTTACTTAGTGGATACTGGCAAGTACCTTCAGACGAAGAGTCGAAACCATACACAGCCTTCAGCACACATAAAGAACACTTGCAATTTGAAGTCATGCCATTTGGGCTCACTTCGGCTCCTTTAACGTTTGTTAGATTAATGCTTCAGATACTTGGGGACATAGAAAATGTTGCAGTTTACTTAGATGATGTTATCAATTTTAGCAAAGATTTAGAAAGTCACCTCAAAACTTTAGAAATAGTCCTAGAAAGATTAAGAAGAGCAGGATTAAAATTCAAATTAAAGAAATGTCAATTCTTAATGAAATCCTTGGAATACTTAGGTCATGTAATTAGTGAAAATGGTCTGCGAATGCAAGCAGGCAAGATAAAGGCAATAGTTGAATATCCAACTCCTACAAATTTGAAAGCATTGAGACGATTCCTAGGAATGGTAGGCTACTATAGACCTTTCATTAAGGGTTTTGCAACAATAGCCAAGCCATTAACAGAATTAACAAAGAAGGATGTCAAATATGAATGGAATAAAGAACAAGAGACAGCCTTCCAGACACTAAAGAGTAAAATGACCAGGAATCCTGTATTAGTCTACCCAGATTTCTCCAAAGACTTCTACTTAGCCTGTGATGCCTCAAGTACCGGGCTAGGGGCTGTTTTATCACAAAAGGACAAAACAAGAATGAGAGCAGTATATTATGCCAGTAGAGTCTTAAATGCAGCAGAGAGGAATTATAGTACAATAGAAAGAGAATGTTTAGCATTGTACTGGGGGTTAAAGAAATTTAGACACATAATCTTAGGACATAAAGTCAATGTACTTACTGATCGCAAACCCATTTGTGATTTGTTTAAGAAGAGAACTTTTACAAATAACATGAGGTTCAATAGATGGTTCATTAGTGTGTTAGAATTTGCCACAGAATTCAGATATATCCCAAGAAAATTTAATACACTAGCAGATGCATTATCCAGATCCCAAGAAGAAACAGAGAAATGCATTACCACTAATACTTTTTGTTTTAGCTGTCAAGTAGCAGACTTAGATTTAGAAAGAGTACAAATACAACAAGGAAAGGATACAGAAATCAGGCAGATGATAGGACAATTAATGACAGATGAATCTTCAAAACCTGATTTTGTTTTAATCAATGGTTTAGTATATAAAAGACCAACAGAGAAGAATGGTTATTCTCGTCTATACATCCCAAAAACACTAATCAGAGAAGTTTTAGAACTAACCCACTCATACAAGTTAGCAGGACATCCAGGAATCAAAAAGACAAGTAGAATCATAACCAGAAATTATTTTTGGCCACATTGTAGTGAAGATACCAGGAACTTTGTACAAAATTGTGTAGTTTGTAATAGAAATAAAGGTAACGTAAATCCAAAAGCCCCACTTGAAAAATATCCATCGGAGCTGAATCCATTTCAGATCAAATCAATGGATATGGTAGGAAATGGACCTAAAAAATCCATTGATTTTTTAGGTCCATTTCCTACCACTGCTAGAGAGAATAAACAAATATTAGTCTTTTTAGACTATCTAACAAGATATGTAGAGATTGTACCACTAAGAAATAGAGATGCAATTACAGTAGCAGAAGCTCTTATTCTAGAATTATTACGAGACATTCATGTCCACAAGTTCTTCTTTCTGATAACTCAGCTGAATTTACTAGTGAACTTTTAAGAAAATTATGTAAATTTTATGAGATAAATAAATTTCAAATAACAGCATATAAGCCAAGTTCAAATGGAGCAGTAGAAAGAACAAATCGTAAAATAAAGGATATCCTGAAAATTTTAGTTAAACCTAATACAGAAGACTGGGATTTAGCTTTGGGAGACGTACAGTTTACTATAAACAATACTGTAAATGAAACAGTAGGAGAATCACCACACTACTTGTTATATGGATACCAGAAGAGACTATCAAATACGTTACTAGATGATGCCACACCACCCCGACATACTTATAATTATGATGACTATATTGCATGGAAAACTAGACGTACGTAAGAAACGATCAAACAGACGAGGACTAGACTTAAAGAATCTCAGTGTCCAAGCAAAGTACTATGACAAAAATACAGCTAAACCAGAAATTGTAGTATTGCTCAGGTATATGTTCAGAATCATATTCCAGAAGGTCCTAATGTAAAAGTGTCACCAAAGTTTAATGGTCCTTATAGAGTATTAGAAGCGTTAAAATTAAATAAGCTAAAGATCATAAGTGAGATTGATCTAAAAGAAAGAATTGTTCATAACAATTATGTAAAGGTAATAAAAACAGACGCTTGGTCTAATAAACAAATAAAGGAAGTATTAAAACAAGATAAGCAGGATCAGGTAAACAAAAACTATAACTTAAGAAAAAGATAAAATTATGTAAAATGTTTAACTTTTATATATAAACAATATATGTAGACATTAAAATACCTCATGTATATAGAATATCTGATAAGGCTTATTCTTACAGATACAAACATGCGGTTCTTCTTGGTTATCATAACACTGCTTTATGTGTCATCCGAGCTGGTGATCCGGAAGGGTGCACTACTAGATAAAAAGGGATCTGTGAAACTAATTAAGGATTTGGGGATCGTAAGTATAGACATTACATCTGTGCTTATCAATGAAATGACGTTGAAAGATGTGCAAAGGGAATTAAAATCTATAATAATAAAAAGTGAAAATAACAGTGTTTTACCATTGTTGGAAAAACTAGATAATGACATAGGAAGTGTGTTAAATACAAGATCCAAACGATCCCTCTTACCTTTTATAGGAACAGCGCTTAATCAACTGTTTGGTGTAGCAACTGATTCTAATGTAGAAAAAGAAAGGGTCCGTGTAGATAAGTTGGAAAGTTGGGCAGCAGCAAGGCATTGTTTTAAACAGAATAATAAAATTCCAAAACTTAAATAACCAAGAGTTAGAAAAACTAAAGGTATTCATTAATGCAATTAACAAAAATATTAGTAAAGAAATTAATAAATTAGATGATCAACAGTATTTAAATACTTTTATTAGTGATGTAAGAACTCTCTTGCAAGATCATAAAGATCTATTAAATGCCATTTTGTTAGCCTATAAGGGAATATTAAGCCCAACGTTAATTACTCCCAGGGAGTTAGAGGGCATAATTAATGATTTTTTGGTAGAAGGGCATTATACCCCTGTGGTAAAGGATGTAATGGTTTACTATAGCTTGATAACCACCAAGGTGGTTACAAATAAAATTATTTTAGTGTTACCATTTAATCAAAAAGATGCAGATGTCCTGATGTCCATACATCCTTTCCCCATGTTGATAAAGGAAAATGTAATCATCTCAAATGTCAACAACATCCATTTTGCATTAGAAGAACATGGGTTAATGATGTCATTTATTACTGATGTTCAATTAAGGGATTGCATAATTTTGAAGGATAAGGAGTACATCTGCAACCTTGACAACCTTTATGAAACTACTAATGCCTATCCCTGTGTTCATGAAATAATTGAAAACAAAATGCAAGAAAAAAATTTGTGTACACAACTATCCAAACATGATTTTGTTTCCATCCTAGTACAACAGTCAATTTTTGTGTTTTCACTAAATGCAATAACAGCAACGATTAACTGCCATAGTATAAGTACTGAACTTAATTTCAGTAATGTTCATGCTTTTGATAAATCTTGCAAGTTAGTTATTCCAAATAAATTATATTATGAACCTCATGTTTTCACAGAAATAAAACTCCATAGACATGCCCCATGCATGAACTACTCTAATGAAGTTAAAGAATCTAAGTTATCTCAGTTAGAGTCAAAACAACTGAAAGAGTTACCATTAGTAGATGAGTTTTTCTATTACAAAGAAAAGGTTTCACCAATCCTGTCTCTGTTCAATTTGATCATAATAGTAATTGTAATTATAGTGTTTGCAATTTTAGTCAAACGTGTAGTAATTTCAAATATTGAAAAGATTATAAAAGAAACAAAAAGGGCCAATGAAGAAGTAAAGTGATCTTATAGACATGATTTATTACTGATTTCTTTGTATATTATTGTTTGCATTATATATTCACTATTACAATTAACCATTTTTTTACACTGTGGTAATTCATTATGTATTTGTATATGTATATCTCTTTTGATTCATGATATAATATGTGAATTTTCTACAATATATTCTTGATTTGATTTTTTACATTAATACATTGACACAGTTTGTGCAATTTGTATTTTTTTGAGAGTGTTACTTGATGGGCAATCATATAACTACTTTATTTTATATGTGCCTTTGCAGTCATCCAGTTGAACTGTACACTGAGGGCAGTGTGGGAGTAGCATGACCAAGTGATGTAGTGTAGTTAGGAAAATTAAATAGAAAAGAGAGAGAGAGAGAAATGTAGACATTAGAAAAAGTAGAAAGAGAGAGAGAGAAAACGTAAAGAATAAAGTTTTCCCTTGTTTTACCTCGGGCTCGTTCCAGCAAATTTTTGTTTTATTTTGTTTGTTTGGGGTTTTTTCTTTTGTGTGTGTGTGTGTGTGTGTCGTCTACTCTCATTGAATTTGGGGCCTTTATAATTTCAATATTCTTTGCTTACAAAAGGAAACTTTTGCCGTAAGTCCATAAATGTGAAAACTTGCGCTCTCGCTAATCAGATGTCATCTGTGCAGGAATTCTCCTATGGAGCCATATATTCTAATCCAGTCCCCAATCAGCCCGCCTCGTCGGTAATTTGGGAGACCAAGCTATTTCCAATCCAGTCCCCAGTCAGCCTGCCTCATTGGTAATTTGGTGATACCAATCCATTTCCAATCTAGTCCCCAATCAGCCCGCCTCGTCGGTAATTTGGGAGACCAAGTTACCAATCCATTTCCCCAATCAGCCCCCCAAAATCAGACCCGTCCATTCCCAATCTAGTCCCCAATCAGCCCGCTTCATCGGTAATTTGGTGAAACCAATCCATTTCCAATGCAGTCCCCAATCAGCCCGCCTCGTCGGTAATTTAGTGAGACCCATCCATTTCCAATGCAGTCCCCAATCAGCCCGCCTCGTCGGTAATTTGGTGAGACCAATCATTTGTTACTCATCGTCCCCAAATCAGCCTGCTTCGTCGGTAAATCGGGAGACCTATATATTCCAATCTCGTCCCCAAGTCAGCCCTTTTTGTCGGTACCTTGGGAGACCAATCCGTTTGGTCGGTACCTTGGGAGACCAATCATTTGTTACTCATCGTCCCCCCATTCAGCCCGCTTCGTCGGTAAATCGGGAGACCTATATTTTTCAATCTCGTCCCCAAGTCAGCCCATTTTGTTGATACCTTGGGAAACCAATCACTTGCTAATTATTGTCCCCAATCAGCCCACTTCATTGGTAAATCGGGAGACCAATCATTTGCTAATCATCGTCCCCAACCAAACCCGTTTTTTCAGTACCTTGGAAGACCAAAGAATTCCAATTCCTAAAGGTTTTGAAAACCCTGCATACCCTAAAGTCACCGACAGCCACTCTGTTAAAAATTTGTGTGCATTTATTATACCCGGACAACTCCTTCCTATGCTCTGGGAATTTTTTTTTTTTTTTTTGTGTATTACTTGAGTCCACCCCACCTGCAAAATGTCAGCAAGATCTCAGCACGAGGATTTCAAGCTCTTCATGTCCTTCGGGAAGGAACTCAGCCTTTCCGGGAAAGAACTAAAAGAATGGGTACAGGAGAGGATGGACGCGATAAAGGCAGAAAGAGCTGCAGAAAGGGAGGCCCTAGAAAGAAGAGAGGAGGCAGAAAGAGTAGAGAATGAGAAGAAGCGCGCCCATGAAATCCAGATGCTGGCACAATGTGGCACTCTCCCCACCCCCCGCTCCCACCTCGGGGATGAGCGCCCTCAGCCAGGCCCACTCATTTATGCCCAAGTGGACCAAAGCTGAACCGGAAGTATGGCTCAACAGAGCCGAGAAGGTCCTGGAATGTTGCACCCTCTCCCCCGCCGAACTCTCCCTAGTACTAACTAAATTCCTTGGCGGGAAGGCACTGATTGCCTACAACGCCCTACCTGCGGCCAACCAAAAGGACTGGGGCGTCGTGCGCCAAACCATTACCAAGGCACACGAGATAACCCCTGAACGCTGGAGGAGGAGCTGGAGAGGGCAAGTCAAGGAAGTCGGCCAAACTTGGGCAGATTGGGCCTACCAGTCGGAGTGTGCCCATGCGAAGTGGTTCGAGTCCGTGGGAGTCAAGACCCTTGTGGACTCCGTAGAGCAAATGAAAATAGAGCATTTCTTGCTCTATGCACCTCCTGCCCTCGCCACGCACATAGGGGAGAAGGAGCCTACAACGTTGGTAGAATGTTGTCACATCGCCGACTCCTGGGATACCCATCACCCCCAGGAAAGCTCCCTGCGGCACAGAATTTATCCACCCGCTTGCCTTTCAGGTGCCCCTCCTCCGAAGAACGGGCAATCACAGAAACCCCTTGTATGCGGGTTCTGTGGGAAGATCGGGCATTCCAAAGAGCAATGCCGAAATAAACCAGCTGTGCCTCTTTCTCCTGGAAAGTCACCCAACAACTCACCTGCACCCTCCACAGTGGCAGTGCGAAGAGATTTCAGCCAAACCTTTTGCATGATGTGCAAGGTTTATGGCCACTCTCCCTCATGGGCAAAATGCCCTAGAAATAATAAGTCCAGTACTCCTGCTGTCGCCCTGGCAGTTACGAATCCCAAGTCCTTAGGCCCTCCAGCCAAGGGTCCCATATATGTGGCACCTCCTCGAGGTAGGAACCCAGCACACCAGGTCAAGGCATTTGATGACTCTGGCGCACAAATTTCCCTCAAAAGGAAAGACAAAGTTCCCCATGAAGCTATCATTAACCGACGCAAACTCGTCACAGTTGAGGGTATCAATGAATTTAAAATGATACTCCCTACTGTTCAATTGAGAGTCACAAGACCTCGTAAATCTAAAATTTGCAACCTTGCAGTAGCAAGCTATCTTCCCAGAGGTTATGACATCCTCCTGGGACAGGACTTGCAGTCTCCATTTAAGTTACCTCAATCACTGCCAGTGCCAGGGCCCCAATCAGATCTCCCTACAAGAGATTCCAAAATTGATTACAAATCTCTGCCAGTGCCACTTGCATGCACTGAGCCATGCCAAGCTCCATCCGTCACAAACGATGAGCAAATTCCAAAGCAAATAATAATGCCTGCCCCTGCCTTAGTGCAGCACCAGAGCACACCCCCAATCTCCATTCAAGAGATCCCAGTAAGGACCCCTCTCTTCTCCGTTACCAGTGCTGGTAAGAGAGACGGATCCTGCTGACCACAGCAGAAGCTCACCTAAAGGTGCGGCCTCGCAACCCATGCCTGAGCTGGTCATTCCTACCTGGGAGTCCCTCATGCTCGCCCCCCCCACAACCACTTTCTCTCTGTCTCTGTCCTCTGCAGACACGTTTCAAATGGCCGATGAACTCAAGGAACTGCGACGGATCGTGATAGAGCATGCAAAGAAGGCCCCTGCACCAGCCGTCAAGGAAGCCGACACAGGTGGCACTCCAATACCCTCCCCGGGCTCGGTTCCACTGATTCCCCGGCCAAGACAAACCATCAAAGTAAGGAGGGTCCGTGGGGAAAATACCACGGGCGTTGATAATTCCAGGTAGCTTCAAGAGAGCTCCCAAGCTCTCCTGGCACCCGTGTCAACCTGGCACAGTGCCATCCCTTCACTATTCTATTGTCTTATAATTATGTCCTTTATTCTTCTTCAGACATTTCCCTTCCTTACTTTTGATTATCAATCACATTTATTTTATGCCTTACCCAGGCCCTCATTTTACCTTGATCACTTCTGCCCATGCAGAGTGCCATTGACAGATATGCCAACACTATAAGCCCTGCGACTCCCCCTTCATGCCTACCACAGCATGATGCATTTAAAAATACGATATGCCATCGCCATTAGTTATTATTACATAAGTGCCAACTTGGCACAGTGCCATTATTGCAGATTCTGGCAAAATAATCCTGCTAGAGGGGTCGCGCCCTCTGGTTACCTTTGTGGCCATCTTGGGCCAAGAATGACCCTAGCTGTTTCCCATAGGCTAATGAATATAATTTTAGCATGTTTGATCAACATCTGGTTACAACAATTAATACTTAATTTGTGTCTGCCATTTATTCTTTTGTTATTCTTTTGTAATGAATAACGAGTTCCAGACTCGCCAACTGTGTAAATTACACACAAATGTTATACCTCATGCATGTAGATGAGTGCCACAAGGAACCTATAAAGTCATTGCCACCTTTGAAATCCAGGGGCGTGGCCCGCTATCCAGAAGGTGGAGGCACGTCCCCTTGCCTTCTTGTAATATCAGGAACTTCATTCCACCCCCCCCCAACTTTCTTTTGCTTGCTTATCCTAAACGTCTAACATAAAGTCCCCATCCTAGAGTAAAAATGGCGAACCCTTAAAATGATTAAATAAGCCTTAAGCTAAAATAATTTTACCTCCCTTTGATCACACCCTTTCAGGTGCTTATTATAAGTGTTATAAGAGTGCCATGAGATTCGGTGCCAAGTATGGCACGGATCTACCAAACGACGTAAATCACGATGTCAATTAAACCCAAGTGTATTTCGTCATTTCAACGCTTCTTAAAAGGCAAACTAATCGCATGCGTTTAGGGTATATCTAGAATTAAGTAACCATGTATTCTAATTCTCTAACATCAACCTTTCTTTTCATTTGTTTTCAATAGCCTCATATACCGTGGCCTTATCGTCCTAATCGACTCACATTGATCGAGTAACTTTATAAATTTATCACTTTGTAGCCAAATACACAGTAATTACTCTTTTGCAAGTGTTGAAAATTACCTTATGTCCTCTTCCACAATGTACTCGGTGGTTAGAGTAATTTGTTCTAGTATGTCATTAACAGTAATGATGCATAGTTTCATAAATCCTTTAAAAGTAAAGCTCATTGCAAGGCAGCATGTAGAGTAACGTAAAGCATTTTACCACTCATTTATTGCTTAAATCGACGTTCGCACCCGAATGAAGATGTGTGCGTCATCTTGTGTGGGGAGCTATTATAATTAGCAAGAATTCACTAGCAAATTGCTCCCTTTTCGTTACCTGTCTGCCGATCTATCGATAGACATATCGGTCTATCGACATGCGTGCCTACCTATTTATCAGCCTGTGCTGGACA
Source organism: Macrobrachium rosenbergii (assembly GCF_040412425.1). Taxonomy (NCBI): domain Eukaryota; kingdom Metazoa; phylum Arthropoda; class Malacostraca; order Decapoda; family Palaemonidae; genus Macrobrachium; species Macrobrachium rosenbergii. Next base: position 932,726 of record NC_089748.1, on the reverse strand, counting down.
ACTATTTAGTAGCAAGGTCAGGATGGCAAGGGATTAAGTAGATTGTAGGCCACTCCCATTAAGTAGCAAATTCCTTCTTCGAGGCAAAAGTGAATCTGTCTGGCCGACTCTTTCCAGGCAACCCCCACCCCCAACTGCAGGCACAGCTCAAATGACTCAACTCCCTATCGAAGAACTTGCCCCCTGCCCAAAGCAGATGGCATAAAAGGACAGACGAACAAGGGCCCGCTCTCAGAGACTCGCGGGACGATATGGCGTAGAGACACGATGAACACACTCACCACCACCCCCACGTGGAGGACCATGCCCCTGGCTGAACGACGCCCTTAGCTCATCCCTTCTCCATCTAACCATGTGGCCCCTCAAAGTATACTTTTACCTTTGTGCACTTCGACCACCAACCATGTATAACCTTCGCTGCTGGCCTGATCCTAACACGAGGGCCACCCACTCCATTACTTGGTGTTTTGTGAAGTCACCCACGTCTTGCCCGCGCCATCGGTGCCCCTACATCCTACCACATGGAAGATCAACGCCTTTCCCCTTGTGAATCGGGAGTCAACCACGTGCCGCCTTCTTTGCTGGAACCACTTCTCTCCTACGGTAAAGTGCTCTGTAAAGGCGTCCTTTCAGTCACGCTATGTCCTCATAGAATTTACTTAATTTGAGTGCCAGTAATCACAGAATCTTTTGTTCAATTCCACCTGTGCTATTTGAGTGTCTGCTCTCAGTGCTGATCCATTATTGACTCATCGAGACCCCATTGGCACCCTCAGTGCAGCTTCGAATTCATTATCCTTTTGTCTATTTCTACTACTGGCGTATAATCTTTGTATCTCTCATTTCAGAGGGACCCTATATCGTGGAATCTTCTCGGACTGTGCCTGGAATCCCCAGTTTCATTCATCCCATAGGAATCCCCTTCAGGATCAACAATTTAATTGCATTTCTCCTTCCCATACCTGTAAATATACTCCTTTTACACCAGATTATGCAGTAAAATGTTTCAGAAATCAGAATAAATATCCCTGTATAAGCTATCTCAAAAATAAATAAATAAATATATATATATATATATATATATATATATATATATATATATATATATATATATATATATATATATATATATATATATATATATATATATATATATATATATATATATATATATATATATATATATATATATATATATATATATATATATATATATATATATATATATATATATATATATATATATATATATATATATATATATATATATATATATATATATATATATATATATATATATATATATATATATATATATATATATATATATATATATATATATATTATATATATATATATATATATATATATAAATATAATCTTAACAGCAAAATAATGTTGATATATAAATATATATATATTAAACAAACAGAAATCTGTATTATATAGATATATATATATACATATATATAGCCTGGATATATGGAATCATATCCATATATACACTGTATATATATTAAGCTCAGCCATATATGGGCACCTGCAACTTTGTCTTTAATAACTTTCCAGGCATTTTCAACTGGGTTTAAGTTATGAATTGCTATGGCCACTCGAAAACAGATACATTGTTTTCTATATTATCTTATATATGGAGCCCCATCATGCATAAAAATGCAGAATCATGTAAAACTCTTTAACATGTGATCCAAAGCACTTCTAAATATGTTGTTCCCCATTGTTTCCCCATAGGCAAGAAATATATTTACATAATTTTTATTGTGATGATATCGGGACATCTTGGGCCTCCTCAAACATTGCTGCCACATTCTAAAGGTTGATTCATCTGAGAACATAATGTCACGCCATTGTTCAGTGGTCCGATCTTTATATTTCTTACAGAAAGCCAGCCTTTCTTCTTTCATGCCATCTGTGAGAAGCAGCTTCTTTTGCAGCACGGTATCCCAGGTCACACTGCCGACAAAACTTGTACCCGTTAATAGCGACGTTTCAAGCAGATCAGGATGCTTTGTCTTGCATGCAGCTGCTGTAATTGAAGGGATTATTCAGTACTTAGACTCTTCAGAATTTTATCTGTCCTTGGAATCTTTTCTTCTGTCCACAACCTGGTTTTCCGAGAATTGGCACCCTCCTGGTGGGAGTCCAGCTGCCGCCTTTCAGAAGGAAAGGCAAGAGAAAGATTTGTAAGACTGAGAATCACCAGTTTTCCCGCTCAGAAGAAGAGAGAACCATACCACAAATCTCTGGTGACAGTGGTATGGCTGCAAATTTTGAAGACAAACATTTGATGTTATTCTTTGCATTTTTGCTGTAAATTAATTTTGCCAACTATATATATATATATATATATATATATATATATATATATATATATATATATATATATATATATATATATATATATATATATATATATATATATATATATATATATATATATACACATAATCATGAAGCTAGTCGCTTAATATCAAATGTTTGTGGGAATATCCCCGATGGGGAATTCCCCATCGGGGATATTCTCGAGAAGGAAAGGCAAGAGAAAGAGAGAAAGAGAGAATCACCAAGGAGAAGAGAGAGGAGAAAGAGAGAGAGGAGCTGAGAACGGCAGTGCGCCCATGACCTCCAGATATTAGAATGGCAGAACGCCACCCACCCAACCCCCCAACCCCCTGCCACGGGAATGAGCACCCTCAGCCAACCTCACTCATTTATGCCAAAATGGACAGAGACAGAACCCAAAGTATGGCTTGAGAGGGCCGAAAGAGTCCTGGAGTGCTGCACCCTCTCCCCGCATAACTCTCCCTTGTTCTCACTAAATTCCTGGGAGGGAAGGCACTCATTGCCTACCACGCCCTTTCGGTAGAGGATAGGGGAAACTGGGAAGCCATACGCCAAGTGGTTACCAAGGCGTACGAGATTACTGAGCGGTGGAGGAGGCGTTGGAGAGAGCTGGTCCGATTGGGCGTACGATTCTGAGCGGGAGTTAGCAAAATGGCTCGAGTCTGAAGGGGCCACGAGCGCCGCCGAGTACTCAAGAAATTTAAATTTGAGCATTTCTTACCCTACGCCCCTCCTGCCCTTGCCACACATGTAGTAGAAAAAGCCCCAGCAACACTCACCAAGTGTTGCCAAATAGCAGACATGTTGGAGACTCACCACCCTCAGGAGGGATCCATGGGACGGAAAATAAATCCCCTACCCCTCTTCGGAGGATCAAAACACCCTAAGAATTTAACTCAGGCAAGTCCCTAACTTGCCATTATTGCAAAAGGACGGGGCATTCCTCTGATCAGTGCCAAAACAAGCAACAGCACCTCTTTCTCCTGGAAACCCACCAAATAACTCACCTGCATTCTCCACAGGGGCAGTGCAAAAAGATTATAGCCGACGCTATTGCACGACGTGCAAGGTTCATGGCCACTCTCCCTCATGGGTGAAATGCCCTAACAATAATAAATCAAATACTCCTGCCGTCGCCTTGGCCGTCACAAATTCCAAGTCCTTGGGCCTTCCCACCAAAGGTCCCATATATGTGGCCCCTTCCCGAGGCAGCTACCCCACGCGCCAAGTCAAGGCATTTGATGACTGGCATGCAAATCTCCCTCATACGAAGGGATAGAGTCTTTTATGGAGCTATTGTCAATACACGAAAACTTGTCACAATCAAGAGAGTAAATCAATTTAAAATGATACTCCCTACAGTTCAATTGGGAGTCACAAGACCTCATCAATTAAAAATTTGTAATCTTGCAGTAGCAAGCTATCTTCCTGGAGGCTATGACGTCATCCTGGGACAGGACTTTCAGTCCCCACCTAAGTCACGATAATCCAGGGTCCACATTCTCCAACTCATTCCTCAGGCGCAAGTAATCCTCCACCACCTTTCCCTCTAGTCACCACCTTTCCCATAGTCAACACTGGCACGGCCCTGTCCAGGCCAGGGGCCCCAATACCATAAGGACCCTACCAGTGAAATTGCTACCAGTGCTCATCTGTCTGACCGACAAGCACAAGAAACCACTGATAGTGCTTGACCCTTGGCCAGAGTACGCCCTGATCTCCATTCAAGGATCCAACTGAACTCCAAGAGGCACCACTGCGGTGGATCATGGGTTCCTCTCGAACCAGCGAAGAAGATCCCTGTGTCAGCTGTCCTGCTGCAGCAACCAACACAGGTGGCACACAATCCATGCTGCCCTCCGGCCTGAACTCCAAGACCTCCGATTCCCCGTGTCAGTTGTCGAGGACGACTGTCCAAATAGGAGAGGTTTGCAGTGGAATTACCACGGGCATGGTAAAATTCCAGTTAGTCTACAAAGAGCTCTAGAGCTCTCCTGGCACCTGTGCCACCACTTCATCTTTCGAAGGTCTTGGCACCTCTAATCCAGAAGAGGATATCAAGGCCCTCCACTATCTTCTTCCATTCCTCTGGAACTTCTATCCCTTATTCTTCTCTGTTGATCTTCCCTTTAAGCTTTTCTTAAATTATCACCACAAGAGGCAATTAAATACGGGATACCATTCCCCTCAAAATGCATAAATCATTTTGTTATAAAGCAGTAAGAATAACAGAGTGGGAAGCAGCACTCCCTTGCGCCCATACTTTGGCACAGGGCATGCGTGTCAGCTCTTCCTGAAGGAGTCGCACCCTTTGGGTTCCCTTTTCCAGCCCTTGGGCTGAGAGATAGTCTGGGCCATAGACTATAGGTAACGGACAATAAATCCCTGCATACATGATAAATACCTCACTCTATTACCACTGGCTCTTCTGCACATATCATTTACTCTTGTATTCATCTTTCTGTTTTCTACTCTTAATGAATCACAAGTCATAGACTCCTGCCCTCATGATTTTAACGCCACCTTCGTAAACCAAGAGACGTGTCCCGCCTCATAAGCAGTCATGCCCCTCACTTGTATCATTCTGTTCATTTTTCCTTTTGTTTTATTTTTTTCTAAGAAATCTATTTTTGTCGCAGACCCCTCTTCATTTGTCTGCTTATCCCGTCATAACATTGAGCGAGTATCTATTTATAGCCTTTGCCCGAGTTGTGGGCTGTGGAAGCATAAAAATTAGCGTTGTTTAAAGTTAGCGATTTGAAACTCGCGAATAATCCCTTTGCCACGCTTGCTCACAGCTGTCAAACTTCCGCAGTGTAAGTTGTGGACTGTCAACTGTCAAGTTGGCGATCCTTTGAACTGTTAGCTAAGCCTTAAGCTTGTAAACAATTACGTTATCTTGTAAAGGGGATGTCATTTACAAAATAACCACTGTGTTATCATTTACACTGCCTCTTCAAGGCATACTGACTGCATGCTTCTACTTATTTAGAATTAAGGAACTTATACGTAAATTAATTCTTAAATGTTGTCACCTGCCTCAAAATTACCTTGTAATCCTAAAGTAACGTATATCTTACAATTGAAGGAAATTAATGTGCCATGTTAAAGTACTTTAATATTAATGTGTGTTGGAAATAAAGTAAAATAAAACTTCTTTCCATTTTGTGTCAGGAAATGAAGTAATAAAAACTTTTTCCATTTTGAGTTGGGAATAAAGTAAAGTAAAGCATCTGTGCCAACTTCTTGAATATGAACATACGCACCCGAATGAAGGTGTGTATGTTTTCTTCGGTGGGGAGTTATTATAATACAAGAAGTCGCTGCACAGCCGACCCTTAATTTGCCTTAGTTACTGAGAGTAGAATCATCGGCTGCATAGCCAGTCGTAGTTGACCTAGATATCAAAACTAAAGTTATCAACAGTTTGATCTGTCCCTTTTCTTTACCTGGGAACAGATATTGAGATGGCACGGTCAAAAGTGGCAAAAATGAGGAGGCTGGTGCCACTCCCTTAAGCAGCTTAGCCCAACAGCTGCTTAAAACAACCTTTCTAAGGCAGATTAAGCTGGCTGGAATTGTCTCTCCATGGGACACCTGGAAAAAGACGCAAACAGATGGCCGGACACCTGGCAAATGACATCTTTTTGCACACGGTCACCAAACTCAGCAGATCTTTGCACACGGTCCCTACACTCAGCCGAGGCCTTGAAGGAGACAGGACAGGGAGAGAAAGCAGTGAGTTAGATATGGGCAGTTAGCAGTTAACCTGCCGTTTGCCAGAGAAGTCGTACGCATGTGAGAGTGCTGAGAGCTCCTCCCACCTCCCCTGTCCACCCGACTCCACCTCATTACCATCTCAGTCATCCTCGAGTGGACCGTCCAAACGATGATGTGTTTGTCCCTCGTCATTCTTCGCCAGAGACCCGCTTCCCCTAAGGTAAAGTACGAGTAAAGACTTTTCAGTTACGACAGTTTGCCCTTTGGAAGTGTCTATTAAGTGCCAGCATTCAGTTTGTCCTTGTTCCATTTTATCCAGTGACATTGCCAATGTTCTGAGTTCCAGTTTAAAGTGTTCATTCATTCCTCAAGTCCTTGGCACCATCTTGCAGCCTCGAGTCATTGTATGTGTTATATTTTCCTTTTACTGGCGCGTAATGTTTACCTCTCTATTGCAGAGGACCTTTGCTCTGGACTCATCTTGGACTGTGCCTTGCCACCATTCAAGACTCCAGTAGGAAGATCTTCAGGCTTTGCAAGCCTCTTAATCATTCATTTAACCATTTCCTTTTGATTCCTTTCTTGTAATTATAAATACTTAATTTAACCAAAGTGTTTACGTAACATTCCCTCATGAAGTAGAGCCCTAAGCTCATGTAAACATTGCATTTTCTTTTCTTTTATGATATCCCTTTAACAAAAAGTCAGATTTCCAAGGCCAAATAAATAAAGTTCTGTTGCCGACCTGAAAAGCATCTTACGAGTTTAGAAATCAAGGGAAATTCATATATATATATATATATATATATATATATATATATATATATATATATATATATATATATATATATATATATATATATATATATATATATATATATGTGTGTGTGTGTGTGTGTGTTCATATGAATATATATAAATATATATATATATATATATATATATATATATATATATATATATATATATATATATATATATATATATATATATAATATGTGTGTGTTTTATATGAATATATATATAAATATATATATATATATATATATATATATATATATATATATATATATATAATATATGTATATGTGTTTATATAATATATATATATATATATATATATATATATATATATATATATATATATATATATATATTACATGTATAATATTATATATATAATATATATATAATTTATATATGATATATGTATTATACACTATATATATATATATATATATATATATATATATATATATATATATATATATATATACATATATATATATATATATATATATATATATATATATATACTATATATATATATATATATATATATATATATATATATATATATATATATATATATATATATATATATACTGTATATATATATAACATGAATATATATATATATATATATATATATATATATATATATATATATATATATATATATATATATATATATATATATATATATATATATAACATATATACATATATATAATATATATATACATATATGATGATATACATATATATAATATATGTAGAATATATATAATTATATAATATATATATATATATATATATATATATATATATATATATAAAAATAAAGATAAAATCCACGAAGGAAACAGAAAGTAAAGGACTAGTGTCGAAAGGCCTCGCAGCACTCCAGTGTTTCCGTTTCCTTCGTGGATTTTATCTTTTATTTATATATTCATCTCGTTCCATATTTTCGTGATTCAGTTATACATACATATATATATATATATATATATATAAACATATATAAAATATACTACCTCTGTAGTATATTTTATTCACTTCAGACCCACTTCCAGACTCCATCCGCACATTCCCCAAAACAGAATACATGCCACACACAAAGACATCTATGTGATGAGGAAGAAAAATAGGGTGAGCTAGCCCACATCCCTTCGCCTCATGTGCAGGAATGAAGGTATGTAAAGATATCTTTCATATTTTCTGCTATCAGGTGCTATTGAAAACAGTGAGACCCACTCCAGAAATTTGCGCAACAAATTAAAAAGACTGATTAGGAACAGCGTATGGCTTCCCCAATAATGTGCTGAACCTCTCTAACCATCCCCTCACCGCAGAAGAACAGACGGTTTTAAATCTTGGGACTTCATTCGCTCTAAAACCAGGTCCCGAGAGTAATCTTAATTTCTTAGTTGCATTTGATAAACATTTTGCAAAAAACAGTTATGACAAAATAGATGCATGTCTCAAAGGCATTTTGCTAAATGTCTTGGAGCAAAATAATAACAAAAATTCGCTCCCGAAAAGATTCCAAACGCGTTAGATAGGTTAAGGAAAAGGGGGGATATCATAATCACAAAATCTGACAAAGACGGGAAAATAGTTCTCTTAGATAAGGAGACATACATCAATAAAGTTCAAGAACTTCTAAACGATGCGAAAACCTATGATAAATTAATGAAAGATCCCACAACAAATATTGCTGCCAATTTAACAAATCAGTGAGAAACATAGGAGGCAATAAGAAGGATATAGAATTACTAGAGACGTTCTAGATGCCAACCCTCTCTCCCCTATTTTTACGGCCTCCCGAAAACACATAAAGAATGGTTTGCAGATCTATTATCACCCTTTCTAGGAACCTTCTCATCCTTCCACGTCAAACATGCTGAGAATTTTATTCAAAAATTTAATAGTTTAAACATTCCCTCAAATAACATCAAATTGTTCAGCCTAGGCGTCTAGTCGTTATTTACTAAAGTCCCGATCGCCGACGTGTTATCTTTTTTAAAGAGGAAGTTACAACCATATGAGGACCATTTTCCTCTTGGCATAGTTAAAACTCTAAAACTTATCATCCTCTGTGCAACTAATAACGTGGTTTCTTTCAATGGTAATTTTTACAAACAAAAATTTGGTTGTAGCATGGGCAGTCCCCTATCACCCCTTCTAGCAAACTTGTACATGGAATATTTCGTAACAAATTTTGTCGTCTATCAAACCCCTTAATATGATCTGGCTTAGATACGTAGATGATATTTTTACTTTCTAGGACAGTAGCTGGGAGACTTAAATGAATTTTTTAATAGACTAAATTCGCTAGTTCCGACCATAAAATTCAAAACAGAATGGGAAAAGGATGGAAAATTGCCGTTCCTAGATGTACTGATCATAAGAGAACAGAACAGCTATGCTTTCACAGAGTATAGGAAACCCATTTTGCTGTTTCCTACATTCATTTCTTAAGTTACCACGATGTCTCCGTAAAGATCATGGTAGGGTGCAACTTATTCCTCAGAGGGCTTAGAATATGCTCAAATGGGTACCTATATAAAGAATTCAACACCATCCGCCGCCACCTAACGCAACTGCTGTATCCACCACACATTATCAGAGGGCTATTAACAAAGCAAATAAAATATACTGCAGAGGTCCCACTCACAACAGACAAATAGATTTTAACAACAAAATAAAGCTTCCGTACGACGAAAACACCCAAAAAGCCATTGAACATCTCAGGTCTAACAATCCTTTTATTTTCCATTATCCCAAATCCATCGGGAGCTCACTCATTAACATATACTTGAATAAAAAAGGGAAGAAGCTGTAGTTTACAAGATTCCATGCAGCAATTGTAATGAGATTTACATGGGGGAGACAGGTATATCCCTCTCGCAAAGATTAATAGAGCACAAAAGATCCAGTACGAGCCGTACTGATCTTTTGTCTCTATTATCTTTGTGAAGAAATATCTACGATCTCCCCCATGTAAATCATTACAATTGCTACATGGAATCTTGTAACTACAGCTTCTCTTTTATTCAAGTATATGTTAATGATGAGCTCCCAATGGATTTGGGATAATGGAAAAATAAAAGGATTGTTAGACCTGAGATGTTCAATGGCTTTTTGGGTGTTTTCATCATACGGAAGCTTTATTTTGTTGTTAAAATCTATTCGGAGAGTTCGGGGATTTTCCTATATATCAGGGATAAAGGCCATTCCATAAATTGGAGCGGGGCAGAGCTGGTTTTCAAAAGTAGTTGTCTGTACAAAAGAAAGGTACTGGAATCTGTTATCATCAATCAAACCAACAATATGAACTTGTCAGGAGGGCATTGGAAATCGGATGACATCGACGGGTTAATCCTCAGGCCCCTTCTGAAGCAGGTATTCCATGAAACACAACCACCAGATGCATAACCAAACGGGAGTTAATGAGGCCAAAAACCAAGAGGGAATTGTTTATTTTCCCTCCTCGGGAAACGGTCACCTGCATATCATCGGAGACTTAATGCCACACCTACATATGCTTTGTATGTATACCCTTGTAACATTTCATCTGTCCACATTTTAACAATGAACAGGGGCACAGAAGGAAGTGCTCGAAATATATGGTTGCAACATTCAAATAGTGTTTTATGGGCCTTTTGATTTTCATTTACTCATATATTCCAGTGACTGGTATTACTGCTAATAATACTACTGGAATAGGTACTGTAGCTCAAGTTACAAATATCGCAAGTTTATTTTCATGAATGTAACTTTATGCAGACTCTTGACATCTCCAACTAAACTTTAAATTTTTTGCCTCTTTCTTAGGTGTCTTCTTGGTGGTAACTCTTCTCAGTGAGATATTCTTCTATGTAAGATCTAGCTGCAAATGATAACAAGAAGTTGGGTAGGCCGAGTTTTATGGCTTGGAGCCAGCTCCAGCCTACCCGCCTGGGTCAGTGAACTGAATTTTCATTGGCTGATGGGTTAAAATGATTATTCCATGAGCTAACTGTATCCTCTTGCCATCCTTGATGTTGCTCTGTTCACGTTGATCTTGAATGTTGATCAGCTAGCTGAGTGGTGATTGGAACTTACTGTTGGGTGGATGGCTCAGAGTTGCATCTGCTTCTGAATGGGGTGCTCCTCTTGATGGAGATGCTGCCTCTGAAGAGTATGTTGCTCCCAGGGGGGGGCTGTACCTAAGGGGTACAGACACCTCCCTGATGGGGGTGCTGTTCTCTTCTAACTTTTTGCTCTTAATGTTAACACTGCTCTTTTGGGTGTGCAGATGGTAATACAAAGTCTCCAGCCTGTTACATGTTGACAGAAGGGTGCCAGCATGTGATAGACACCACTTCTGGAGTGTACTACTTCCTGAAGTTGGTCATATTGTGAACAATTTGGGTCTGGTCGTTTAGCAGCTTCTATAAGGGGGGCCTCATGCTTGGTGGTGGAATATCAACTTCTTGTTTCTCTGAAACTCTAGATGGCAATGCAAGGTAGAGGCGATTTTTCCAATGTCGGTGTTGGAGCTGTCACATTGACCTTCCTGGAAAGATAATTTGCATACCACATTAGTGGTGGATTCTCGTGGTGGTCCTGGTTGCCACACTATTCTGGATTATTAAGGATCTTGTAAGGTTGGGCATGGAAAAGATTCTGAATTCACTGCTAGTGCGCTGGTTGAAAGGGTTGACTTCTCGTCTAATGATATTCCTAAGATCATTCCACTCCTTATAGGACCTGTTGTGGAAATAATTTCCAATGGTATAGGGTGATATTTACTTTGGGAAGGGTGAGCTACTGGGCTGATGCCTTATACTGACCCAACTATTTCTTAATTATGTCATCCATTAGATGATATGAGTATCCACTTTTAGTCACAAGCTATTGGATATGATTAAACTCCTTGTGGGTCTTAGTCAAACTACTGTAGTGTGTCAGTGAGCTGTTCATGTAGAGACCAACATTGGCTGTTTTTGTAAATATCTTGGTCTAGTTTTGCTCTCGCTAGGAGATGCCCAGTCTCAAAAGGGAAAATGCCCCTCAAACGACATACACTCACACATAAAGACTTGACAGGAGTTGCTTTCAGAGGTGGTAATTAGACAATTGACATTATCATTAGAAGCAGTGGTGGGAAGATATCATCAATGTACCTGGCATATATTCCAGGAAGGGAGTTGTTGTGGAAGGTCCTTTCATCCCCATATTCCACCTAAATGTTGGTAAACAGGACACCAGGGGGAAGGGTGGGTTACATCATCACCACACCATCCACTTTTTTGAAGAGTTCGCTCTATGTAAGAGAAAAAGGAACTCCTCCGTGCAGCTTCAAGCATGGCTTACAGTATGCCTATGGGTATGCCTAGTTCTGGCAAGTTAATTCTGTATACAGGGCCAGTGATGATGTGGATGATCTTGTCTATAGGGGCATTAGTAAAGTGGCACAATGTAATTACAAGGAGGAGGTGTTTGAAGCAGTTCAATGAATTCAGTAGCTAATGAGACTGCTTGACCTGTGGGCACATAGAGAGTGAGCAGGGAGTTCAACATTTTTGCAACTTGGTAGGTTGGTGTAGTGACCTGAGAAATAATGGGCCTGAGAGGGTTGCCCGGCTTGTGCATCTATCAGTCCTGAATGATTTGGCTGAAATGCTTCATCAAAGAGCTGGCCCTCTGGGCGAGATGGTTCATCTTCATATTCTTACTAAGATCATTCTGGAGAATCTGGAATTTTAATAATCTGGTGTCCTGTTCATTTTGTCAAAGAATTTTTATCAATGTGAACACTGATACCTAACTTATCTCACTTACGTATAATGATATCACATCACATTCTTGGAGCTCTTTAGCTGCTTGCTGCAGTTCTCTTGTGAGCATCTGGATCCCGTAATTGCCCTGTCACATCCAACTTCTCCAATAAGTTCCTCAGTAATGGGTAGGAATAGTCACCTTATTGTCGTCCTGTAATGTAAGATGCTGGTCAATAAGGCATTCAGTTTCCATTTGCCAGTTATTAGGGTGAGGGGGCCCAGATGAAATGACAATTAACCTGAAGATTCTGAAGCTTCCCTCGCTGCTTGGAGAAGGGTGCCCCTGGAGCATTTGATGTAACCATGGGCAGGTCTCTCGTTCCTCATTGGTCCCCTGTATAGAGCAATGGGTTACTCCTGAATCCTTGTTTTGGCAGTCTACCGTTCGTGGTGTTTGTATTCTTCAGGGTGTTCAGTTGTTGACAGTCTTAGATTCTTTTGATCAGTTGCTAGTGTTGCCCATTAAACCTCCTTGCTGAAGGTTATCTTCTGCACATAGTAATCACTTTTTGAGGATATCGGTGGTTCTCCTGCATTTATTTGCATATCTGTCATTGGTACTTCAAGGACACAAGTGTCCTTATAAAATCTGTGAGAAAAGCAAGCAATAAATGTGAAATAGCATTTCCTTGTCGCATCTCACTATTTATTGCAAATTCACTTCATAGGACCCAATTAACATTAACTTGCATCTACTTTGCTCATGATAATTTCCATTCACGTCACTTGATGCAAAATAATTCAACACACAAAACACACATGTACATAAATAATATACTAAACCCCTATCAAGGAAGATAAATAATAAGGAGAAATGACAGTATCAATAACTTGACAATTGGATCCAACACTTTTACTGCTTGGACCAAAAAAACTATCCTAATGCTAAATCAAAGGAAGAAGGAAGGCAGAGAAAACAAAACAAGAAAGCAATTATAATCCCTACCTATTGCCACAAAGCTAAATAAATTATACCTTATCTACAAACAATATTTATGACCCGTCGGGTGACGTTATAAAGTCACAGCAAAAAAACATGACAATATATACATATATATATATATATACTTAAATAAACCAACTGCTATATAGTTTCTCTCACATCAGTGGAGGCAGCGGAGGAGAAACAATTCCAGGGCCGTGATCAAATCGTCAATTCCGCTATCAGGGCAGGTCATGAACGCAGAGCATCCACACAAAGGGAAGGTGATCCTGTAAAACCAAAGATACTTAGTCTTACCTGGTGTCCAGCCTCCCTACAGATTGTTTCACGAGCTAGCAAGCTCCCAGATTGACAACAGAAAACAGCTGATCAGAGCCTTGAAACGCTGGTGAATCCCCATCAGTGCCGGGAGAAAGCGTGGCACCATTTCCTAGGAATCCTCCTCAACAGAGAAAGACAGGAAACACTCAAGTCGCAGGTGACAGGAGTACCTGCGAGTCTCATATGAAGGACCCAAGTTGCGGCTCAAGGCAGGAAACACTCAAGTCGCAGGTGACAAGAGGACCTGCGAACAACAGTCCAAGAGAAGATCTGTAACGTGGTCCAAAAAGCTGCCAAACAATCATCAACCAAATTCCAAAAATCAATCAGCTGCTCAAGGGACAGTATGTCAGGGGAGTGCTATAGCCCGAGCTAACTCTAGCCGAGCTCCGACGTCCAGACATCACTAATGAGACGTTCATCAACACTCATAAAAACAGAAAAACACTCGTTAAAATGGTAGTTCGATAATATAAACAAACAGGAAGGAGGCGCCTAACCACACTGAATAATGTTAAATTAAGCACTTTACGTTAAGCACTAGAAATGACCAGACAACGGACATTAAAGTTAAAAAATAATGTAAACAAATACCCATTCAATGCATTATCTTGCCACAAAATGACTTTCTTAAAAGTAGATATTAAGCATTAGAAAAAACAAGGCTGATCTAAATTCACATAATGTAATAAAAAATAATTTAAGCTTACCTATTTACAGATATTAAATTTTAGCAAGTCTCCTCCAGGCTTACTGATCCAATTGTCTTATTCAGACAGATCCATTCTCCTTCAGTCTGAACAATTGAGTGTTTCAGATTCTTGCAATTGAGTCTTTTCAGACAACCTGAGTCTTCTCAGACATATTTGATTCGCTGGAGGGTCCCGTCCATATAACCATTATTTCAAGATGGCTACTGCCAGAGCCCAACAAAATGAGGACTTCAAATTCTACATGTCCGCTGGAAAGGACATGGGACTATCAGGGCAAGCTCTGAGAGAATGGGTTCAAGAGAGAGTGGACGATGCCAAGGCGGAAAGAGAAGCCAAGAGGCAAGAGAGGGAGAAAGAGAGAATCGGCCAAGAGAAAAGAGAGGAGACAGAACAGCAAGAGAGGGAGAAAGAAAGAATCGCCCAGGAGAAACGAGAAGAAGCCGAGAAAGGCAAGAGAGGAAAGAAAGAATCACCCAGGCACAAAAGAGAGGAGATGGAGGCCGAAGAGGGAGGGATAGAGAGGGCCGAGAGAGACAGCGGCAGCTCACTGACCTCAGATGGTAGGAGACTGCAGAAAGCCACCCTGCCTCCTGCGGCAGGAATGAGTGCCCTCCCAGCCAAGCTCACTCATTCATGCCAAAATGGACTGAGCTGAACCTGAAGTATGGATTGAGGGCCAAAAGAGTCCTGGAGTGCTGCACCTCCCCGCAGAGAACTCTCCCTTGTTTCTCCACTAAATTCCTGGGAGAAACTCGTTGCGGTGAAGATTACCCCCAAGCGGTGGAGGAGGCGTTGGAGAAGAGCAACCAGAAGCAGGCCAGACTTGGTCCGATTGGGCTTACCATTTTGAGTGGGCGTTAGCAAAATGGCTCAAGTCTGAAGGAGCCACAAGCGCCACCGAGGTACTCGAGAAATTTAAATTTGAGCATTTTCTGTGCTACTCTCCTCCTGCCCTGGCCACTCATGTAGTAGAAAAGCCCCTGCAACACTCACCGAGTGTTGCCGGATAGCAGACGTGGGAGACTCGCCACCCTCAGGAAGGATCCATGCAGCGGAAGATAAATCCCCCCGCCCCTCTTCAGAGGATCTAATTCCCTTAAGAATGGGAACTCGGGCAAGCCCCTAACTTGCCATTATTGCAAAAAGACGGGGCATTCCTCTAATCAGTGCCGGAACAAACAAACAGCGCCTCTTTCTCCTGGAAAACCCCCCAATAACTCGCCTGCGCCCTCCACAGGGGCAGTGTGAAGAGATTTTAGCCAAACCTTTTGCATGGCGTGCAAGGTTTATGGCCACTCTCCCTCATGGGTGGAAATATCCTAAAAATAGTCCAATACTCCGCCATTGCCTTGGCTGTCCTGATTCCAGATCCTTGGGCCCTCCCACTGAAGGTCCATATATGTGGCCTCCCAAGGCAACTACCCGCTTTTTTGCGAGTCAAGGCGTTAGATGACTCTGGCGTGCAAATCTCCCTCATATGAAGGGATAGAGTTCCCTATGGAGCTATTGTCAATAGACAAAAACTCATCACGATCGAGGGAGTAAATCAGTTTAAAATGATACTCCCTACGGTCCAGTTGAGAGACAAGACCTCATCAATCAAAAATTTGCAATCTTGCAGTAGCAAGTTATCTTCCCAGAGGCTATGACGTCGTCCTGGGACAGGATTTTCAGTCACCACAGCAGTCCACGACAATCCAGGGTCCACATTCCTGACTGCGTTCCTCAGACGCGTGAAATCCTCCTGCCTTTCTCCCAGTCCAAGACTGGCACCCCTGGGGACCATAAGGACGTGAAGTTCCTACCAGTGCCACCTGGTACGATGTACAGTGGCCTGATCGATTCGATCCCAGCTCCAGTGCCTGGCCATGCCTCAGTGCCAGTGCCCAGGGGCCGAATCAGATCTCCCTCGGGAGATGCCAAATCCCCTGCCAGTGCCACTTGCACGCACCGAGCAATGCCAAGCTCCATCTGTCCTGACCGACGAGCACAAGAAACCAGGGGCGTCATTTGGGGGGGCAGTGAGGGGCGCTGGCCCCCCCAGGCTTTCTAGGGGGGCCTCCAAATCAGCGATAGGAAAAAATCTGTATGTATATATATTTATATATATAATTATATACATAATTATAACTTTATTTCTTTAAAATTTCTACTACCTTTTCATCTTCATCTATTATCTCAAAATTTGATGTACTGTAGGTACAGAATTTTTTAAGGAATAAAAATTCTTAAAATTTCCTTAAGTGGATTCAGATTGCTCCTATTTTGTTGATATTTCTAAAAATTGTCTTGAGGGGGGCCTTGCAGAGGCCCCCGGACGCCCCAGCTGGTTAGGCTCACTTTGCCTCAAATAAACCTTTTGCCCCTAAGAAAAAATGAAATAACGCCCCTGCAAGAAACCACTGATAGTGCCTGACCCTGCCTTAGTGCCAGCGCCAGAGCATGCCCTCGATCTCCATTCAAGGGATCCAACTCAGGACCCCCTCTCTTCTCCCGGCCTGGCCCCGCTACCAGCGTCGGTAAGAGAGACAGTTCCTCTCGACCACAGCGGAAGTTCACCTAAAGGTGCGGCCTTGCAACCCGTGCCTGAGCTGGTCATTGATACCTGCGAGCCTCTCAAGCAACCCCCGACCGCCTCCTTTCTGTCTCAGTCCGTCGCAGACACAATCACGGGTCAGGATTCTGCCATCTGTCACTTGGCCGATGAACTCCAAGAGCTGCGACGGATCATGGTAGAACTAGTGAAGAAGATCCCTGTGTCAGCTGTCGCAGCAGCTGACACAGGTGGCACTCCATTAGCTTTATTATCGCCCTTCATCCTCGGACATCTGCAACGAGAATGGGACCAAACCTCAAATACTAAATACATCATATTTACCTTCCAGGTAAGAATGAAGAGTTGTAGTATGTGTTATATATACCAACATATCAATACCTCTGTCTTCTGTCTTGATTGTTTGAAAAAAGTCTAACAATCTACCTTCCAGTGGCTCACCCGATCCTTGTAACCAATGACGCACTTACTATCTCAATACTTCTCCTGAGAGTATCTTTCATACTCCTTAAAAAAGTCATTTATATCCCTCTCGCTTGATATGATGTACTTTCCTTTCCTGGGGACTTCCCTGAGTACTATGCTCCTGTATAGCTTTCATCCCTCATCACTCCAATTTCCTTTCTGTTCATCTCTTCTCTCACTAACTTCTGATGCACAGTCATCCTACTCTTATTCAGCTTGTATACTATGTCTGTCCTTTTCTTAGCCTTACTTTTCCTATCATTCTCTTGCCTATCTTGTGCACCTTCTTCCTCCCCTAGAATCTTTTTCCTATCCTCATCCTCCTGATTCAGAGTCAATTCTATCTGTCCTATTCCTGCCCCGTTTTGCATTTCCACACTCTTACTGATTCCAGATCTTGCATTAAACATCTTTTCTATCTTCTCTTCCATCTTTCTCTCTGGTGCCTTCACCTGTTTCCTGACTCTTTATTTCCTTCATCATCCTCTTCAGCATCTCATTCTCCTGCTTTACTGCTATTTTCTACTTCTGTCTTCCTTAAGGACTCCGTTCATTGCTCCACCTCTCGCTGTAATCCCTCCACTTTCTTTACCCTACAACAACTTTTTTAATTTTTCTATTTGTCAGACACTAGTGTCACTACACCCTTCACCATATAATTTTCCAGTAACCTTTTCCCATTACTTCACTACTATCCATCACTGAACCACAGCACCCTCCTTCCTCTCGATGCACTGGCCCCATGTTGAGCTCCAAAAGCCACCACTCCCTGGGTCTTTTGGCCTCCATCACACCTGAAAAGAAAGTTGGGTTAGCTGGTGGTGCTTCTTTTGCCCAGAGAGAGTGTTTGCAAGAGGGACACTCCCTCAGAATGAAAAAGGCTTCCAAGGAAATGCCAAAATGGT
>NC_089748.1:884133-909133 GCF_040412425.1 Macrobrachium rosenbergii | reverse complement strand
CTGCTAATTAACAGGATTAGATTAAACGTAAAGAAATTCCAGCGAAATCGGCCCCAATATTTAGCAATTGAAATGCACCTGATATGATTCTTCAAAAGGCAATGTGGAACCAGCAAAAGAAGGTAATGTGGTTTTAGAACCAGAATGTTTAATTTGTCTATCAAATGTGCAATAGGTAGGAAATCAGCAATTTAATGCATGCTACATTTTAACTTTGTGAATTCAACACTTATTAGTGAAAGTGAGAGTGAATGTAAGTAGCAGCGAAGCATTCAAATTTAGTGATGCATGAATAACGACCTGTGAATTTTCACAAGTGTTGGTAATCAAGCACTCAGTCAAGAATCGTGAATTATCAAGTTAAGGTTTCTTGCCATTTGCATGTCGACTACTTTGCATGAAATTAGCTAGCTGAATAGGTAGTGGTGAACCATAGCTAGGTAAGCTCAGTGCATGTGTATCAAGAGGAAAGTGCACAATTTTCTCTTTGAATAGGGAGGTGGAATTTATTCATCCACGAGGCATAGAAATACCATGATTGGAAACTCGCTCACACATCTGGGTAGCCAGTCAACCCATCTGCTAAGCATCTGCTAGGCTGTGTGTCAGTTGATTTTGCTCATCAGAAAGTCTCGCTTAATTTCACAATTCTTAGTCTTAACATAGTGGCTGTGTTATTTGCATATCTTTACCTAATATATGTTTAAATTTTAACTTGCACAAGGTAGACCAGTATATGTAAGTTTGCATCTTGTATTCAAGAAGAATTTGTTTTGTTCTTTGTGTGTGCAGGCATACATTTTCATACATGGGCCCCGTAACCATTACCGTTCACTTGCTCCACTACACCCAACCGTGTGCGTATGTTTGCCCTTGAACTGTCATGACAAAGCTGCCATATTGGAGTTACTGACCTGTCAAATGCATCACAGTGTATTCTTAGTATGCACTTTTTATGTTTGTACAAGTTCTTGATATCACTGTAATGGAAGCCCTTTCACTTTAGCATGAAAAAGAAAACACACTCTTATTATTATTACTTGAGAGCACAGTCATTCTTCATTTATGAAAAACACAAACTTCACGTGTCCATTTATACGCTATGAGTTTATTCATTCTATAAAGGGAGATATCTATTCTTAAGTTATTCCTTGCTACCCTCCATTATTGGGAGCAAGTATCATTAAACTGGCTATATGAGTTGATTCAATTATACCATTGCCTTTACAATAATCGAGTCTTTCAAATCAGCACACCTAATTTTACATGTCAGATATTAATCTCTGGAATCACATTTATATAACGCCACTGTCTCATGAGTGTAGATTTTCTGCTATGCCTTGGACAAGTGAATTTAATTATTGCTTTAAGTAAAACAAACCCATTTAACATATTAGGCAGCATTTTACTGGAATTCTCCAGTCTTATATATATATTCCCATTGGAGAATTTACAAACCCATTTGTAGCCTGTACTTATTTATCATTGTGCTTACTGTGCTAATTTTATTGTCTTTTGTGTTCCACATGGCTTATTTGCGTGCCATTGTTGCACTGCATAGTTATTTGATTAATTTCACTTCGTTCTAATTCGAACAACATCTCTGCTCCGTGTTACCACTGTGTCCATGGGCAAGTTAAACATTTTCTGTTATATAAACCAAAGTACATATGTGCCATCGTCCACTGTGCCATTTAATTAATTGCTTTAAGCACTCAGTCTCTGCAGATTGGCTTGACTATTATTCGCCTCATGTAAGCTCCACCAACTGCTCTTTGTGTACCAAGCCTACTGTTCTTCGTAACAGCCCACTGTTCCTTGTGAACCAATCTGCACATATTTTGTTCCTTGCAAACCTATTAATTGCACTTATGTTCCTTTGAATTATTCAGTTCTTTGGGACCCAATCCCATCTGCATGTAAATCTCATAGTGTGTCATATCTCGGTTCTTTGGAACCATATTGCACAGTAGTGCTGTGGCGGGAATTCAAAACCACAAAAAACAGTACACAACACTCACCCTGGTCCTCGGTTGCTGGAAGATGGAGTAAGGCGTCCACGGTTAACACAGCACACAAAACCACAAACCAAACCGAAACAGAAAAACACGACTCACGAACATACAGCAACAAGAACAGCACACTAACAAGGAAAAACAACAACTCTGCATCAGCACACAAACAAACTGTTTTAGACCAAAAAACGACGACCAGTTTGATAGCTCTGACTCAAAACTGCCTCAAAACCGAAAAATCCTCACATATATTCCACAGACATAGAAAGCGCCATAGACTTAAACAAACTAACGAGCTCATCCTCTTCCAACAAGAAAGCACTCACTAACGACAATTACACTCTCCCTCTCTCTCTCTCTCTCTCTCTCTCACAAAACGTTGGGAAATGCTAAATAAAAACAAATTTATTCATCCTCTATATTTCTCCCCCTTTTTAGCATTTCCCAACCAACACCTTTCACACCTCTTTCAAATCGCCTTATATAACACCCACGGATGCTCATTAGCAGGTCCTCTAGATCGCGTTCGCGGGTACAATCATTCTCTCAGAATCATTCTCTCTTCTAGCAACATTCAAATCATCTTCTCCTCCATTCTCTCTCAGATTCACGCTATCTTCTTCACTATTCCCACTCTCAATTTCATCCACAATCTCATCTATACCCTCTAACTCGTTCCTGAATACCTATATTCTTCAACTAATCCCATCCCATTCGATCATTGACCTTTCCAATTCTTGCAACGATTCATTCATGCTTTCAATCACTCGTCTATCACTTTACGCTCTCTTACTCTTACACTTTCGCTCACCTCCAACCGTTCACTAACCCCTACACGTTCAGTCAACTCAGTTATATCAAACCCGCATATGCTATACGTTCTATTCATACCATCCCATTCATCCATTATTACACGCTTTATCACTCATTTCCACTTTGGCACTCACCCCTATCACACAACTTACGACCATTCCGTTCCTTACGTTCTTCCCTTTCTTACGTTTTCTACCATACTCTATCAAAGCAAATTGCTGATCCTCATGCAACAACCCCTCCATTACATGCATCACACACACTGCTTGCATCCTTGAGGATCCACCCATTTGAACCCCTTCACACTCAGTTTCCCGAATTTGCTGTCACAGTCACCGCTTTGTCTACATACACTTGATACATGCCCTTCCATTCCACATTCGACACACTTCGCTCCTCGGTTCTGAACACATTCTTGCATAATGCCCATTCTTACCACAGTTGCCACATATTACATTCACTAATAACCCTACAACCATTAGCAATATGACCCACCTGTCCGCACCTGTAGCATTTAACCCCTATCTTTCGTGACACTCCCTTACCAAATGGCATGGTTGCCACACACACAAAAACACGCTCCCAAAGCCCACCTACACTCATTCTTTGTATGTCCCTCCTTTCCACATCTAAAACACTTATATCGACTTCCACTCATCGACCTTCCCCTTTGTACACTACTATCACTAACCCGTCCAACCCGTTGTTCCCTTACAAACCCACCATTCATCCTCACTGGCACCTCCACATTACTTGCTCTTACACTCCTATCTATTACACTATCGGCCATTCTCATTGGGCCCCTCAACACTGCATCCCTAAAGCTTCCAAACTCTGGTACTCTCTCATCTACCCCAGCCCTTACACTTACACTTCTGCTCTCTTTTATAACCCTGTCAAGCTCATAATCTTCTACAATTTCCAAAATTTCTCCCCAAGTCAACCTTTCATTCATCCATCTTTTCTTCTCCTTCCGCTTCAAGTTCACAAATTCTCTAACTCCATCTGGCACTGTCCCTAACAACTTCCATACTAACTCCTATACATTCATCTATCCCATCATCCCCAAACTTCTTCCTTGCCAACGTCTCCAGCCTACAAGCATACAGTGACAAGGTTTCCCCAGCTTTCATTCTTACCTCATCAAATTCATTCTTCCTCTTATACTAAACACTCGCTTTCATACGCCTCGCTTGCTCAACTAGTCTAGCTTTCACCTTGTCGTACTCAACATCTCCCACACTCATAATAACCCTATACATATCAAGCAAAACCCAGTCAAATATTCTCCTAATTCTCGTGCCCACACTCTCTTACTTTCCCCATACTTATCCTGATAAAACCTTTCATACTCCCTAAAGAAATCATGCACATCCCTACTTCCATACTCATTATACCTTTCACAGAGGTACCTCCCTCACATACATAGCCTTTCTCACTTCTTTCTCACTTTCACTCTCACTTCGCTACTTTCACTTTGTCCTTTCATACCCTCTTCCGAATACAAAGAGTCCACTTCCTAGCACTTACATTCATCTTACTCATTACACTCTTCTTCCCCCTCTTTTTATCCACTTTTATCCACTCACCTCCATCCACCTCACTATCACTACTGCCTTCACCCTCTCCCTTCTTTCCTGCCTTTCCCACTTCCTTACCCTTCTTACCAATTTCCTTTCCCTTTCCGTTCTTCCCTTTTTCTTCCCCTGACTTATCCTTACTTTCCCTCTGTTCCTTCCTTGCTTTTCATTCCCTTTTCCTTACCCTGCCTCTCATTCCCTCGTTTCTTACTTCCTATTCCCATATCACTTTCATCACTCACGCTTCCATTCACTTCTTCCTCCTTTTTTCTTTCTCTCTTGCCCCTTCACACGTTCCAGAGAACCTGCCTCCAACAGCCCCTTCTCCAAAAACACCCTTGAACATACCTTTCACCATTTCTTCCACACCTTTCATCATTCCCTCCAACTTTTTTATCAACCCTCTCTTCTGACTCTTTCATCTTCCCTTTCATTTATTCTTTCGCACTTCTTAGCATTCCCCCATCTCCTCCAACTGACTCCTCAATCTCTCATTCTCACCCCTCAACCACGTATTCTCCTCTCTCATCCTCACTAGTTCCTCTTCCATCCTTCTCTTCAGTCACACTACCAGCCACCAATCTCAATTGCAGCTGCAATACCAGCTGCCCCACGTTTATGCCAAATATTATGTGGCGGAATTCAAAAACCACAAAAACAGTACACAACACTCACCCTGGTCCTCAGTTGCTGGAAGATGGAGTAAGGCGTCCACGGTCGCCAACACAGCACACAAAACCACACAAACCAAAAACCGAAACAGAAAAACACACGACTCACGAACATACAGCAACAAGAACAGCACACTAACAAGGAAAAACAACGACTCTGCATCAGCACACAAACAAACTGTTTTAGACCAAAAAAACCACTGACCGGCACTAGCTCTGACTCAAAACTGCCTCCAAAACCGAAAAATCCTCACATATATTCCACAGACAGACAGCGCCGTAAACAAACTAACGAGCTCATCCCTCTTCCAACAACCTGAAGCACTCACTAACGACAATTACACTCTCTCTCTCTCTCTCTCTCTCTCTCTCTCTCTCTCTCTCTCTCTCTCTCTCTCTCTCTCTCTCTCTCTCACAAAACGTTGGGAAATGCTAAATAAAAACAAATTTATTCATCCCTCTATAGTGCCAGTGTCATCCCTATTCCAAGGAGACACTCCAATTTCAGCCACAAGTGTCACCCCTCCTACAGTACACTCCCAGTTTATGTGGAGCCTTCTAAAGCCAACTTCCTTATTTTGAATCTGCTCTGCTAGTACAGAGTGCCATCTCCCTTCCACGCATTTGTGTGCATGGCCATCCTAAGATTTTAACATTTCTAGGGAAGATGAGACCCCGCTTGAAGCATCAGCAACGTGTCTGCCACTGAGGAAATCAAAACATGGCTGAAAATGGTCAGGCCGCCTTAAATTCCTTAGAGAATGGCGACAAAGGAAACCTTGACATGGTCCGCAAAGCCGTAGCAATTGCATATGAAATTACACCTGAGTGCTGGAGGCAAAGATGGTGAGTTCTTCCCAAGGAGATCTGTCAGACATGGTCCGACTGGTCTTACAAAAAGACCTGAGTCTTGTGGTGGTGGGTTGACACTTTAGAGTGCAACGAATTTAAAGGATGTTTTTGAAATGAATGTAGCTTGAAGACTCCCTTTATTACACTCGTGGCCCTTTGGCCCTATACATCGGTAAGAAGCAGCCAAAATTATTCACCGAGTGTTGCCATCTAGCCGATGCGTACAAGGCATACCACCCAGCCTCCATCATTTCAAACTGGGGCATAGTTCCTCCTGACCCCACTTCCTTATCAGTCCAACCAAGAAACGGACCTTCTAATCCACCTGTATGTACCAATTGTAAAAAAGTAGGGTTTCTAGAAGCCCAGTGCAAAGCTAAAGGGGAGTCACGTCAAAACCCCCTCTAATCAGAATTCCCAGCATACTCACACCGTAACTGCTCTTCGTAGAGATTACAGAAGGTTTATTGTCACACATGTAACAAGTAAGGGCATTCCTCGAATTTTAAGGATGGTCCTGGAAATAAAACTCACACAATTATTGCTCTAATGTCCACTCGTTCATCCAGCTGCGGGCCCTATTTATGTTGGACCTCCTCGAGGTGGTTATTGTGCTCAACAGGTCTCAGCTTTTGAAGACACTGGCATTCAAATCTCCCTTATAAGGCATGACAAAGTTCCCTGTGGGGCCATTGTTGAAGAAAAGAAGCCGGTAACTATTGAAGGCATTAATAACTGGAGGCTGACATTTGATTTCAGGTTGTAATATGTATCATAGAGTAACTAACTCATATGTATTTCAATATTTTCGTTTTGGTAGACTTGTATTATTAACATACTTCATGGTCATGTACATCATGTCATAGATTAAATGACTCCTTTTTTAATTCAAATCATTCTCTGCACTTAGCTAGTTATCATTTTGGTGCTGTGTTAGTTTAGTTCTGTGTGAAATTCACTTAGCTATTTTATGATCTTGAGTCCATAGCATTGCCAGTTCAGTTTATTCCACAAACAGAACCTTTAAATAAATGCAGACACCCCTTACGCTAGTGCTAGAGACATTGAATTAAGTTAGCTAGCAAGCTCACTCCTTCTCAGGGGATAAGTTAGAATTATATCTTTTAGCTTATTTCCATTTGCATGGGCGATGACCCATTAGGAGAAAGTACTTAATGTAACCGATGCCAGTGGCTCGCTAGTGCAGACCTTCACACCCGAAAGGGGTGGAATGCTGCTTAAAGGGGGACATTTTACGGTTATCACTTCTGGATCGCCAACTCTTAAGAACCTTATGAGGAAAATACCAGAGAGTAGTGGGTGCAGGCAGGCCCACAAGCCTAGGACCGAGAGGAGAGTGTTAGCTATTATCAGTCACACCCCTCTTCAAGGGTTGGGCTGTAAGTATCCCAAAGGAACACATTTGGGGTTGGTAGCCGTTTCCCCTGTCTTAATCTTCAGATCCAGTTGATCTCCCACTGAGTTTTCCATCTTTCACTGGCCCGAGGCCTCTTTCCTTAATCCACAGGTATACGCTGACCTTTCAGCCCAAAGCAGTGCCTCAAGCAATAACCGAAGCCACATAAGGGGAGGGTAGCTTCCATCTTGAATTCAGTCGACTTACAACCACGGGTAACCTCTGCCTAACTGAGCCCAAACTGTGGGCTGTGGAACTTACATGTTTCTCACAGTGGATTGACTGTGCCATTCCTGGATGCCATGGATAACTTGGATCACATCAACCTAAGGTTGTGTGTGCAAGCAATAACAGGAAGCAACAAAGGTACGTGCCCCAGAAGGGAAATTGGTTGGCCAGTGTCTTTTTTCTTTGACTGGTTTTTATCATTGCATTTCAATAATCAAGTAATTCCTTATCTCTGTGACTTAAACAGTGACCTTGCTATACCAGTGTGTAATTCCTTGAGCAGTGCATAAAGTAATTCTTGCCCCTTGCTAAGAAGTAGGTAGAGTAAAAGGATTCCCTCCAATTCTTGCATTAACTCATTTATAGAGATTGTATTTCAGTAACAGTCTTATCTGGCATTGTCTCACTTCCAGGAGTGTTATCAGTGCAGTTACCTACTTAGCTCTTCCCAGTTGCCTGAAGAAATCCATCCATACCGACGCTGATAGAAAATCATTGCCAATTTGGCTTAGGGTCCACTCGAGAGTGGCCAGTATTCATAAATTTGATGCGTTGTCATTCATTCAGTAATTGCTGTTGTGTCCTATTTCAATTTATTTCAAGTAAAATTTTCCCCTGTTAATTTCACACTGTTATGTTTATAAATAATAAACTAAAGTTAAGAAACATACTTTCACTTAGCAACCTTTCCAATTAGTAATTATTCTTTAATTATTCTACGAGAGATTTGTAGGCTAAGATTATTAACTTAAGCAAAAATATGCAGTCAACACCACTAAAGTAATCATAACTATATATATATATACACACATATATATATATATATATATATATATATATATATATATATATATATATATATATATATATATATATATATATATATATATATATATATATATATATATATATATATATATATATATACATACTTCACACTCAAGGGGTGAATGCCTTCTTAAAGGGGGTGCTCTTACATATTTACAAATTTGCCTCTCCAGCCCGTTAGCCAGGAACTCAAATTTCATGGCAGCTGGAGAGACCCCCACTAGAGGGGACAGAATGTAGGCATCCTACCCCCAATATTGTACAATATTGGGGGACAGAAAGCATTAGGGCACAAGGGTAAGTCATAATAGTAAATGGGCCACTAGGCTGACCCTTAGTTAGTCTTAACTATGAGACCTATTTCTTTTTGACCTATGTGCTGGCTGTTATTTGCTTCTTTCAGATGTATCACTGTCCTACGCTTACCGGGAAAATTAAGGGGGCGACGCCATAACCTGACTCGCCCTCACCCCATGCCCCTACACCGGAGGACAAGGTCGTTTCACTCTTAACAGCACTAAGTCTGGTGCTTTCTGTCCCCCCAACGCTGGCCACATGTCAGAACATCTAAAGGAGTGGCCTTAATCCATCTTCTGGAAGCGAGCTCCATGCACAGATGCAGCAGGGTACATCCTGAAGTTGCAAGTAACACCAGTGTTCTTTTCCTATTCCTGAATTCCTCACAATTTTCAGTATTTTCAACTGTTCATTCTCCCCAACAAAGTCCCTTTGTTTCCCACATCCTAGCACGCACATTTTCCCTCATGACTCAGTTCAAGCCTAAATCAAATTTGTTCTGTGATAATAATTAGAGAATTCCCACCATAGTGTTACCATGGGCTAATTAAATATAATTAATAATTCCCTCCTTCGTGAATAATTAATTTCATGTGAGAGAAAGTCTTTATGAAAATGAATGCTGACCTGGAATTCTTTACCAGAATCCTGTTATCTGGGGCCTTCGCGTTCTACCCCTGCCATTGTGAAACAATTGCCTTAGAAGACTCAATTCCATCTTGCCACAGGCAGGACACTTCTGCAATTGACAGTCTACAAGGGCCACGTGTTAAGCCCCTCAAGTGTTAATGTTGTGCTAATGTAAAATAGTTTTATCAGCCAGTCTCTCTTGAAGTGTTTTATAAGATTCGTATCAAACTTTTTGTAGGGCTGTAGCCTCCACAGATTTATTTATTTGCTAACTGTAGTTATACTTTTTATGGCACATTGCATGTGCTTTGGTTACTGAACTGCCAGCCTGTCCATATTAATTCCTAGTTGCAAATCTGTAAATAAATTGATTTCATCCAACTGACTGGCTTGAAAGGCATCCTTCCCATTTTCTTTGAATAGATGTAATTTCAAGGTAAGTTATACTATTGATTACATTTATTGCTTATGTTCGAAGATCTAGGTGTTAGCCCCTAAGGCAAAATTACATTCAAAATTCAATTTAACTCTTCCAACTGGACTCAGGACATAACATTATATATATATATATATATATATATATATATATATATATATATATATATATATTATTATGATTAGCAAGAATTTGCTAGCAAATTGCCTCCCCTCCCCCTCCTTTGTTGTTGTTGGTTGTTCTGTTGTGTTTCATTTACTGCCCAGCGGGTCGATCGATAGACCATCTGTCTATCGACTTTAAAACAAGGGTTTAAAAGATTAAAAGGCACTCCCATTTTTGATAAAGATCTTTCCTTCGAGGCAAAAGTAATCTGGCTTGGGTGTCTCTCTCCTACAGGCCAAAACCTCCCCTGCCGGCAGCAGGTGCAATGAGTCAAAACTTCTGTGTTGGGCGACCCCTGCCCCATAGGAGGGGATAAAAGCAAAACCCACGAGGTCTCACACACGGGCTGGAGGATATGGAGTGAAGACGTCCTCAACACCTGGCCCCATCGATGCCCTTGCATCCCAACCACGTGGCCCTTTCCAAAGTATACGTTTCCTCGTGCCCCTCGACCGCATTCCAAGTATTCGCTCCACCGTTGGCCTGCCTCGAGCCCACACGCCATTGCTTGGAGTTTCGAGGAGTCCCCATCGCCTTGCCCCTTTACGGAAGCCCTTGCATCTCACCACGTGGAAGAAACTCGCCCTCGGAAATCGCAAGTCATCCACGGACTGCCTTCTACGCGCCCTCGGAAAATCTGCTAAGGTAAAGTGCCCTGGAAGAGCCCCATTTCAGTCACGCTTTTGTCTCATAATATTTTCTTAAAGAGAAAGCCAGAAATCTCCCTTGTCTAATGTCCGTGCGCCTCTTGCATCGGCAGTATTCATTCTTTATTACTCCCTTGGCACCCTCAGTGCAGCTTCGAATTCATTATTCTTTTGTCTATTTTCATTACTGGCGTATAATGTGCATATCTCTCATTTCAGAGGATCCTATTTCGTGGAAGCTTCTCGGACTGTGGCTGAATTCCCCAGTTTCATTCAATCTACTTGAGTTCCTCTTTCCCGTACTAATGTCATTTATGTAAATACACTACTTTAAATGTGCCCACGTGTTTTACGTAATATTTCCCTCAGTAACCAGAGCCCTATGCTCATATGAAATTCTCCTTTGTTTTCCTCTTTTTTACGTTTTCCGCACCCAAGAAGTCAGAATCACAAGGCTAAATTACTTTAAATTGTTGCTACCTGTCTCACAGGGAATATTTCAAACTAAAAACCACGGAAAAACGTAAAAATATATATATACACGTATATATATATATATATATATATATATATATATATATATATATATATATATATATATATATATATATATATATATATATATATATATATATATATATATATATATATATATATATATATATATATATATATATATATATATATATATTTGAAAAATCTTTAAATAATAATAATAATAATAATAATAATAATAATAATAATAATAATAATAATAATAATAATAATAATAATAATAATAATAATGTCTTTATTTGGACACACATCAAATCTATCCTAATGACAATAGATACTAATACATTACACAACAACAGGATAATTCACACGACCTTTATTTCCAACGAGATGGGGGGTCCCTCCACATTATTCAAGAGCAATGTGTGAGTATCTCGATGAAACATTTCCCGAGAAATGGATTAGCCGAAGAGGACCAATTGATTGGCTAGCGCATTCACCTGACTTTGCTCCAGTGGATGTTTTCTTTTGGGGCATACTCAAGGACAAAGTTTATAGTAAAAAACCACAAAGTATTGGTAATCTGAAAAATCAATCACAGATGCCGTTCAAGAAATTAATACGCAAAGAGACTTGTGCAAAAATGTTTGTCGATCGTGAAAGGTAGACTTCAAAGTTGTGTAAATTGTGATGGATAGCAGTTTGAGAACCTGCATTAATAAAATTCTCAGTGCTCTAGAACTGTGTTATTGTACACAAGTAAATTTAATTGTAAATGTGATAATTGTTTATAAAAAATTAATTCTAATATTTAATATAACTGAATATGTTGTGTAATAATAAATGTTATCATCTACAGTCCACCTACTTTTGGTCATATGAATTATCCTGTTGTTGTGTACTGTATTAGTATCTATTGTCATTAGGATAAATTTGATACCCACTACGTGTCCAAATAAAGACATTATTATTATTATTATTATTATTATTATTATTATTATTATTATTATTATTATTATTATTATTATTAATAATAATAATAATAATAATAATAATAATAATAATAATAATAATAATAATAATAATAATAATAATAATAATAATTATTATTATTATTATTATTATTATTTTTATTATTAAAAATAATAATAATAATAATAATAATAACAATAATAATTATTATTATTATTATTATTATTATTATTATTATTATTATTATTAGACTTCATACCACACAGGTAATGAGATATTTAAAGATTTTTCAAATCTCGTTATTCGCAAAAGAAAAGTACAAAAAGAGGTACGGGTGGATATGATTCAACCATATTTTACAGTTGTTCAGTAACACTTCAGTGAAGGGGTCAGGTTCCGCTCCGTGCCTGGGCTTGGCAATGTCGATTCATCAGATATTTTGAAGTATTCGGGGGCCGTTGTAAAAAGTGATGCCGAAGAGTGTATCTTCAATTAATTCGGAAATAGAGTAGATTCTACCAAGTATTTTGCTGGTGTGAACGGAGAAAGTGAGAGTAGACTATAGCAAGAGAGAGAGAGAGAGAGAGAGAGAGAGAGAGAGAGAGAGAGAGAGAGAGAGAGAGAGAGAGAGAGAGAGAGATTTACTTCCAGCATTACTAGTAGAATGGCTCCAGAACTCGGTGACGCCTTCCCTTATAGGGATCAGGACATTATTTCTACTGGCTACTGAAAGCAATGACATCAGGTCTGAACGGGCTTAATAAAGAGTTGGAGAATGACTAGTGGTACTGAATCTTGGCTCAACCGGCTGAATATACAGGAACCTGTCTAATTTAGTCTTATATTTGTGGACAAATTTACTAGAATGATGGATGAAATGCAAGTGTAGAACTTAGTTCTAGAAATAATTTGAAATAGAAGAGCAAATGTTTCCACTCTTGAGGGAAAGGACAGTTAATATAAATTGGAGCCCTCCTTCATTTTGTATATAGTATGTACAATATTAACAGCATTCGTCCTAAAATGGATATTTACATCGTTGCTTGGCTTCCAGTTTCGCACAAAAATGAAGGTCATTAAATTATTGTACTTTATTTGTGAAATTTCATAGAACACCTTCGAATTGGCCTTTTTGGCTTTAGTCAAGTGGATGGGGACATCATAATTGTGAGGAACAATCTGTGAGACAGGGGAGAGAGAGAGAGAGAGAGAGAGAGAGAGAGAGAGAGAGATGGCATACGTAATACCTGTCTAGCAGCTCATAAATGAGGAGATAATGTTATATCCGGTGTGAGAGTGTGGCCCTCATCAAAAGACAAAGACCAAAGACGTCGCACTCTGGCTCGGCTGCTGATATGATGGGGCTCACACATACACATACATATAAATATGTGTAAATATAAATAAATAAATAAATAAAAAAATACAAATGCACACACTTACATATATATATGTCATATATATATATATATATACAGTATGTATGTATGTATATATATGTATGACTTTTATCACATCACCGCGATTCATATACAATCAGTAAGCTACAAAAGTCCTTTAATATCCAATTCGCTCTACCTAGGAAATAATATATTTTCATATATATGTTACCGAAGGGGAATTTTTAGTTGATAATAAGTTCGTCGTCCCGTGGGCTCGAACCAACGAAGGACAAGAACTCAGGACTACAGTGGACGCCTTAATCCACATGGCCAGCAAGTGAGGTATAAGTGGATATTGGCTCCATTCTACAAATCCCCGTCGAACTCAGGTGTTTGTACTTAGAGACGATATCCTCCTACCTCTGCCATGTTGATCGTGTAGTGCGTTTGTCGCACGCAGCCATATTATGACTTTTTATCACATCACCATGATTCATATACAATCAGTAAGCTACAAACGTCCTTTAATATCCAATTCGCTCTACCTTGGAAATAATATATTGTCATATATGTTACCGAAGGGGAATATTTTTAGTTGATAATAAGCTCATCATCCCGGTGGCTCGGACTACAGTGGACGCTTTAATCCACACGGCCAGCAAGTGAGGTATAAGTGGATATTGGCTCCATTCTACAAATCCCCGTCGAACTCAGGTGTTTGAACTTAGAGATGGGGTAGAGCGAATTGGATATTAAAGGACGTTTGTAGCTTACTGATTGTATATGAATCACGGTGATGTGATAAAAAGTCATAATATGGCTGCGTGCGACAAACACACTACACGGTTAACATGGCAGAGGTGTGTGGATATCGTCTCTAAGTACAAACACCTGAGTTCGACGGGGATTTGTAGAATGGAGCCGATATCCACTTATACCTCACTTGCTGGCCGTGTGGATTAAGGAGTCCACTGTAGTCCTGAGTTCTTGTCCTTCGTTGGTGCGAGCCCACGGGACGACGAACTTATTATCAATTAAAAAATTCCCCTTCGGTAACATATATGAAAGTATATTATTTCCGAGGTAGAGCAAATTGGATATTAAAGGACGTTTGTAGCTTACTGATTGTACATGAATCACGGTGATGTGATAAAAAGTCATAATATGGCTGCATGCGACAAACGCACTACACGGTCAACATGGCAGAGGTGGGTGGATATCGTCTCTAAGTACAGACACCTGAGTTCGACGGGGATTTGTAGAATGGAGCCGATATCCACTTATACCTCACTTGCTGGCCGTGTGGATTAAGGCGTCCTGGCAGAGGGCACTCGTCCCCGAGGGGGGAGAGGGGTTGGAAGTGCCAGTCTGGGCCATCTGTACAAGGTGGCTCAGCAGATCAAGTGGTGGGAATCAGAAAGGTTCAGAGATGTTATACTTCGTCCAGGAGCAATGCACATAATCATGTCGTTCTTAGGATGCATAAGGACACTAATGAAGGGAACAGGTCTTGATGTTCTAGTTGGAGCAGTGTTAGGACATCTTACAGGAATTATGAGCGGAAAGGCATGGGTGAGGGTTATGAGAGCATTCCGCATGGTAACAGTTGTCCTGCTGCAGCACCTTTTTCAAGATGGTGAAAAGAACTTTGATGAAATATCTGCACACATGGAGGAAGCACGGCAGCATCCAACAGGCAAGCACTAAATGGATAATCTCATAAAACCAACACTGCTTGCACATCAGTTTCTTCGTGCAGAGAGGGAAGGCGACTGGTTATTTCAACAACTATGCTTGGAGAGAATGTTGCCTTACTTCTTCAGTGCAGGTCACTTCCATTATACCAGATATATCTCCTGGCATTTGCTGGAGATGCGCAACCTACCAGATGATGTCAAGACAGATCTAATTGCTGGAGCACATGTCTGTCGTCATCATGAAGATGTTTGGAACTCTGTGTCAAGTGATCAGTTTGGTGAACAAACTCCTAACAAAATAGGAAAAGGTGGTATAGGAGAGGTATGACACTGTCACCTGAGCTAATTACTGAATGGATCGATTCATTCCCTATCTCTGCCTACCTCTCAGATGCCATGGAAAACTTGTACATGGGCCAAGTCTGCAATGCAATAACACCAATGAAGCACAAAGAGGAAGGTGAAAAGAGGTGAAAGCTTGATGTTGCAGAACTAGTAAACATTCCCACCCACTGAAAAGTGAGAGTGACGTCCTGTATAACATTGGCAATGGCCAAGTTGCTCCAAATGAAGTCAATGTTAAAGATGCATTATTAATTGGAGAGAAGATGGTAGCTTCATTTCGTGATTCACTACCATCTGGATTTCATGCAAAACTTTCCAGCCCCGTTAAGACAATGGAATGGCTAAAGCATGGCATCATAGTTGGTAACAAGACTGTCTTTGACATGGAAGCGCTATTCCTTCACCTGCTTATGATAGGTCAACAGCGTCAGCTGCAGTTAGAAAATATCTTTGAGTATGAGTTGTGTGCTGTCCCTTCCTCACTCATTGATGAGTATGGCTGTTTGCAAAAGGGCACCAAAGCTGTACTTGCTAGACGTCTTGGTGTGCTACAGCAAAGCCCAGTGCCTCCAAGCATCATTATAGTGGATACACAACAGCTGCTCTATCACATTACATGGTCTCATGGTGCTGATGCATCTATCCTTGTTGAGAGTATTAAGCACAGTCTCTTGTTATACTCTCTTGATAATGACAAGGTGTTAGTCTTTGATAAGTATCATGATCTGTCAGCCAAAGACCATGAGAGAATGCGGCGTGGTGATGAGGGTACCACCAACTGCAACCTGACTATCAGTAGTCTGCTCCCAAACAGAGATACTATTATGAAGAATAAACGAAACATAAAGCAACTGCCACGGGTGCTATCCTCTTTCAACATGGAAGATAAAATAACGCTAGAAAGTCAAGAAGACTGTCTCTTTTCACATGATGAGGCTGATGTGACAATGATTGCATACTTATTGATGGCAGCTGAGTGTCACAGGGTAGTAAGAATCTACAGTGGTGATACTGATGTCCTAGTACTACTGATTTACTGGGTTTGGAAAACTCAGCTACAACATACATGTAAAGTTCAGATGGAACGTTGGAATGGCGATATTGTAGACATTAATGCAACCTGTGAGAAGCTAGGTCCCAAGTGTTTGCAGCTATTGGGAATGCATGTGCTAAGTGGTTGTGACACTGTGTCTTACCCTTTTAATAAAGGAAAAGTCAGTGCTCTAAATGTCTTGCAGGCAGGAAATTTCCAAGGATTATCTGAGATACTTGGAGAGATAGATGCCTCAGAAAATTACCTGTTGCAAACAGGCCAACAGTTCTTCACAGCACTATATGGCCAGCCTCCAGGCACCTCAATGAATGCAGCTCACCACAGGATATGTACAAGAAAGAAAGGAAAATCAGTGTGCATTATGGCCCTGCCTCCTACAGATGCCAATCTACTGCTCCATGTACAGTGGGCACATCTCCAAATGATATTTTGGAAAGCAGCTGATCAGTAAGGCCCTCCAACAGTGGACATCAGCAAGTTCGGATGGCAGGTGAAGGATGGCGTCCCAACACCGGCATTTGCTTCTGATTCTCCAGCTCCTCCTGGCCTAATTGCTGTTCTTAGTTGTGGTTACAAAGCAGTGGACAAGGTCTGCAGCTCTACGGCCTGCTCCTGTCAAAAGAGCCAGTTGCCCTGCACTATTTACTGTAAATGTGGAGGCACAGATGGATGCACTAATTCATTCACAGTCACTGGTCAAGTGAATGAAAATAACAGCGACTGTTCTGAGGATGAGTTGGACAACAATTAGCTTATATTTTCCCTTTACACATCTAAACACATAATTTTTCTATTATTATTAGGAGCACATATATGTACATGATGCAAGAAGCTGTGTACCTTGGCAGTTAAAAATACACACAAAAACATAAAAAAGTATACCTTAGTTTTACCAGACCACTGAGCTGATTAACAGCTCTCCTAGGGCTGACCCGAAGGATTAGACTTACTTAACGTGGCTAAGAACCAGTTGGTTACTTGGCAACGGGACCTACAGCTTATTGTGGAATCCGAACCACATTATAGCGAGAAATGAATTTCCGTCACCAGAAAAAAATTCCTCTAACTCTACATAAGTTTAACGTGTAAGAATAGTTTGCAATAATAAATAGTATGTCGAATTTCACGTATTGTTGTAAGATTTTTATAACTTTATTTGTCATAATGTCTGTACAAATAAAACTGCAAATGTTATGGCTGTTTTTGTGACATAATATTAATCATTGACCATGAAAACATGGGTATAGACATCCCATATGACAAATAATCTTGCAAATTTACAGAGATATTGAAAAAAATTGAATTTTACATAATGGCGACGAAGATTTGCATATTTCAGGATTTGCCCAAAGTTGTCAAGAGGACAACCCAGTTAAAATACTTCAGAAAAAAGATTCATAGGTCCCCAATGGAAATCATAAGAGTGGCAAATGGACTATAAGAACCTGCTAACTCTGAATCACCGTACAGAGTGTTTGGAACTGGACTCTTTTGGGAAATGCTGATGTCTAACTCTCCGACCACAAATTTATTTCCTACCCTGCTTAGGAATACTATATAGTGTCATCACCAAGCATTACTGTAACTCTAAGCGAAATCTCTTCACTTTTGCCTCTGAGGCTTTTGATGTGTAACTGAACATCGCTTGAATATTCTAACATCATCGTTGTCATTTCTCAAAGTCCTTACCAGCCTCCTTTGAATGAGCCATTATCGTTTAAAGTAGGGTATTAAGATATTTTAAAATTCCGGATTTTTTCTGATAAGTTTCCGGTGCACGTTCATTAGCCTTTTAACGAAGTTGAACTGACAAAGACGAATAAACATCATCTTTTTTTTCACACTGCTCTCCACTTTCAGGTAACTGAATGTTTTTTTTTTTTTCGAGAATGCTGAAGAAAATTATTTCCCTACAGCTTTGTCGATACCCACGTGTAAGGACCAACTAAATATTATTAGAAAGTCAAATGAATCTTTCTACCAAGGCTCTGGATGGTCAGAAATCTGACCCTTTACTTATTTCCCAATTTAATTTCTTTATTTGTCATTCGATTTGATTATTCAGTTTTCTATCATTTAAAGCTTAATTATGTTCGCGTTGTGACTGGAAGTCATTATCTTTGTTTTTATTTTTATTTTTTTTTATTCTATCAATCCAAATAGATGTTAGTATTCATTTATTCATTATAATTGTTCTGATGTAAATCTTGGAAGAATGGCCAAGAAAAATGGGGAAATTATAAGAGGATGTTTGCTTTATAGTCTTATCACTGACAGCTGTACATATATCTAGGAACCAACATCAACAGTTTAATCAATTTTATGCACTTCCTGTACACTTAATTGTATTTAAGTCTGTCAAAAGTCATAATATATTATAAACAAAGATTTCCCCTCTAACTTCATTTTAGCCTGAAAATCAGCTTGTACCTAAAAAGAAGAAGAAAAAAATTATGGCGGTCAGGCGGATTATGACTTAAATGTCTTGTAAACACCTTCGCTTGTGGGGTTATCCATGATTTCGTAGAAAAAAAAAATCGAAATGCAGGGGTCTAAATGATTTTAAACTGATGAAAAGCTCTTTCCCCATAGCAGTGTTAAGTAAATGAACAATACAATAAAGCCGAAGGAAAAGGCAGAGTGTGCGCACCCACCGATAATTCCAAGTTATATAAAAGTCTGAGCTATAATAGAAGGGAAAAAGTTTGCCAGTACGAGATAGATTGTTTTCTTTCATTGGTAGAATTCCCCGTATTTATTTTTAACACGCTTTCTTTTCCGTTTCCGCTGCCGTATACATTCATTATTTCCATACTTACGGTTTCATGGGGATGTGGCTTCGTCAAGTTAAAGAGTCTCAATCTCATTATGATATGTTTTGTTGTCATGATAGATATACACATGTGTCAAAGTTCAAACTGTAGCAATGTTAAGGAGTCCTAAAACCAGTCTCTCTTGACGCCAGAAAACAAAAAACAATAATCAGTTACATAGTTAATTCTCTCTCTCTCTCTCTCTCTCTCTTTCTCTCTCTCTCTCTCTCTCTCTCTCTCTCTCTCTCTCTCTCTCTCTCTCTCTCTCTCTTTTACTTTTACTTTTAGACTTCAAAAGATTCCAGATACAAGAAAGGAAGCAGATATATTACAGGATTCCTGGTACGTGAAATAATGCAAACTCATAAACACAAAAAGTCAGACATTAAATGATTGCAGAAACACGAAGGAAGGCAGATACATTAATAATTCCAGACACTCAAAAGAATGAATTAAAGCTAACAACATTAAAAGACTGACTCTAAATTCCTTAAAGAAAGCAGAGGCGTTAAACCTTCCAGATATACGAACGAGGCCAGATGACAAAAGAAGACCAGATTTACGACAGAAGGCAGAAATATTTAAAGATCCCTGTAGGATATAAGAAGGAAGGGATAGACAATAAAACTTTCCAGGCACGCAAAGGATGTCAGACACACTGAAGGATTCTAGATACAATCAGCGAAGCAGGAACGGTGAATATTCCTGATGAACGAACAAATGAAGAGACCTTAAAGGATTCCTGATGCAACCGAAAAAGGGCAGTACAAAAGTTGTCTTCCGTAGAGGGAGTCAGTGCCGTCAGCGCACCTCATTCGGTGCACTAAAGGCATTAATTAAGGTTCTTTGAAGAGTTGTTTCGGCCCCTGGTTGCAACCCCTTCCATTCTTATTACTATGCTTCCGTTCATGTTCTGCGATTTCCATCTTACTTTCCATCCTCTCCTAACAATTGTTTCATAGTGCAACTGCGATTTCCTCCAGCTACACCTTTCAAACCTTTTTACTGTCGGTTTCCGTTTCAGCCGTGAATGGCCTCACAGGCCTCAGCGCTTAGCCTTTGGCCTAAATTCAATATTCTATTCTATTCTGCAAAAGTTGTTTGAAACATCAAAAGATTCTAGATGCAGAAAGAAGGCAGAGACATTAAAGGACTCTAGATTCATGAAAAAAAGGCGGATATTAAAGGATTCATGATACTTGAAAGAAGTCAGATTTTACAGCAGTAAAGATACACAAAAGAAGGCAGACAATGAAGGTGCATGTAAGAAGGCAGAAACTGTAATAGATTCCTGATACATGAAGTAAAGCAGAGACATTAAAAGATTCCACAATCATTAAAGAATTCTAGATACACAAAGGAAGGTAGAGACAAACGGATGCTCTAAAATAAGACGGATTTTTAAAGATGCCAAATGAATCATAAGAGACAGATCTTAAAGAATGCCACATAAACAAAAGAAGACAGGTACAGTATATATTGAAACATGCATGATTTATGGAGACAGTGAAGGGAAGCGGAGATATTAAAGGATTCTAGACATGCAAAAGAAAGTAGGGATATCAAATGATTACAAATAAACAAAGAAGGAACATGAAAAGATTCTAGATATGCGAACAAAGACAGGAATATTGATGGATTTCAGTTCAATAAAGATGGCAGAGGCATTCCAGGATTCCAGAAACACGAAAAAAAAAAATACATTATAAGAGTACAGATACAAGGAAGAAGATTGACATTAAAGGATTCTAGAGACACGGAAGATGTAAGAGCCATCAGAGGAGTCCAGCATATGAAAGAAAGCAAAGGCGGCGACTTCAAAGGATTACAGATCCACAGCAGAAGGTTTGGAAAGAACTGCGGACGAACAAAGAAGGGAGAGACAATAAAATATTTCAGGTACACGAAACAGATACACGAGGGAGGCAAAGAATGCATCACTGTCATGAAATAAAATATTTTTTCATCATTAATATGTTTCCCCTCGATTTTTAAATAAATGTCTGTCACCAAATTATCGTCCTTCGGCTAAAAGAGGTCACAAGATTATGCAAATTAAAAACGTGCACGATTGTAGTTATGTATGTAAGGGTTCTAGGTAATTTGACTCCCGGTAATTTGACTCTGGTATTTTGACTCCCGGTATTTTGACTCCCGGTCATTTTGATTCCCGGTAATTTCACTCCCACTTTTTCCTTTCTTTTTTCGTTGAATATACTTTTAATCTTTTTCTTGTTTAGTTCAAAAATAAAGTTTTTTTAAGAAAACAAGTAGATACATATTAACTAAAAATGAAAGAAAAACGAATAATACTAAAAGCCATGTTAACATCCTATTACGATATTTCAAAATAAGACACTAGTTCTTGAGGAAGATCGTCATCGTCAACAATGAATCCATCAAGCACATCACTTGGGGGAAGAAAGGCTAACGAGAAAAACATCTTATCTTAATGCTGAACTCTTTGTCATGATGGTACCTATCTTTGAAGCCAACTTCACATACTTTTCTGTAAACACTTTGAGATAAATGAAAAGACAACATGAAACGGAAGCACTTGGAAACACAGATTTGAAACTATTAATGTGTGCTTTTTCAAAATCCATCATGATGCTTACAGGGTTCAGTCCTGGCCGTAATTTAAGCTGGTTAAAAGGAGGTTGTAAGATTCTTTTTTGTTTGGCAGCAGTGCAAATAATCGTGGAACACTGAGTGAACCCACTTGAATTAGCGTGTACAACTGATAGAATATAGATGGGGATGAGGTTCCATCCCCGCCCAGTGTTTTACATTAACTAAGTCATCAAGGCCTTTATTTGTTGCAAACACAAGTAGTCTATCTTTATCAGATTGCCCACTATCAAACTGCAAGAAAAGTTCACCACTATCCAGAGCTTGTATTCATTGGTATCTCGTAACTATATCGAGTGTGAGGGATTGGAGGAGCGCTTACTTTTGCTTGACGCCAGTTCCTTATATTACGATACACGCACAGTTGAGGGCATAAGAGCCATTTCATTTTCATCAAGCTTTTCACAAAGAGACGAAATTAATGAACGAGAAAACTGGCAGGCAGATGCCTGTGATTTGAGTTCAGCTAAAAGTTTTACGCACTTTCGGTTTAGAAGCACACGAACTGTGATGATGTTCACCGACGTTCTTGATTATATCATAATGTTCATCATGCGTCATAGTGTGGACTCAAGCTTTGCAGGACTTGATTTCACATTTCAGTACTGAAGTCTTGGATCCGTCAGCATTTAGTTTATGTTTTTCTCATATATATATATATATATATATATAATATATATATATATATATATATATATATATATATATAAAATTATGTATATATATATATATATATATATATATATATATATATATTTTCATTTATGTTTTTTCCTCCCGGGTGCTGTTAAAAACATAAGGCATGGTGACCGTATATTTCCTTTTAGTAATAAACAAAGAAG
This sequence comes from Macrobrachium rosenbergii, assembly GCF_040412425.1. Taxonomy (NCBI): domain Eukaryota; kingdom Metazoa; phylum Arthropoda; class Malacostraca; order Decapoda; family Palaemonidae; genus Macrobrachium; species Macrobrachium rosenbergii. The sequence goes on along the minus strand of NC_089748.1, from coordinate 886,323 downwards.
TAAGATGTTGATGTGGACTGAAACTTGAAGAGTCGAAATACAAACTACAAAGTGGTAGAGATAGTTTCAGTTGGTCTCATAGAGCGATAATTTTAGTCAACTATTAGCGTGCATGTAAACAAGCAACAATATTACTAAATTATGTACTTTTTACTTGTTTTGAACTAAAAAAGAAAGATTAAAAGTTGTATATTCAACGAAAAAAGAAAGGAAAAAAGTGGGAGTGAAATTACCGGGAATCAAAATGACCGGGAGTCAAATTACCGGGAGTCAAAATACCGGGAGTCAAAATACCGGAGTCAAATTACCGGGAGTCAAATTACCGGCCACCGTATGTAAGAGTGTAAGCTTCTTTATATGTAAGTTGTGATAAAGCTCTGGAAGTTTATAATAATGATGCTCACTATAAGTCTGTCCGCTTCACACTCGTAGCGTTACAATAATCGTTAACCGCTTTTGTAAACTGTGCAGGTCTTAAGCAGAGTTTATGAGCTTTATTACCTAAGAGGAATTTCTAGATGTACCCGCATTCAGCAATGTCATCATGTGAAGCAAGAAACATGACTTTATTAGGTACGTCTCGTTGAATGCTTGCATGCAATTACTCCCACACATGTCTATTCGTATGCTCTGGGATGTTCACAGTATAGGACTAAGTCATTTTTAGTTGCGCGTGTGTGTATGAGAGAGAGAGAGAGAGAGAGAGAGAGAGAGAGAGAGAGAGCGAATTTACTTTTTTTACAGGATTCTATTTTTTTTTATTCATTTAGAGAAAGTATATTAAGCAGGACTCTGAACGTCCGAAAATGGTCGTGTTACTCTTATAGTGAGTCCCATTCTCTCGTGCGTGGCCAAGTCAAGTGTAACACGAGTTTCTGAGTGAAGCGAAGCAACACACCTCACCGACTATCTAGCTACTGCACGAAAACTTGTGACGGCTGGAATTCAGTACCTGGATGTCGTTTCTGCCCATAAACATTTTTGCAAAGTTGCTCAGACAGAGGCATCAGATACTAAGCTCAACTCAATGGAAATGATTTTCTGCTTGTGGATGACATGAATTTACAGGAAATGATTTTCAAATTATTCAGAATCAAGTTCCACTCTCCAGCAAGTGGACACATCTCATAGTTTTTGAGTAACAAACGCTAGTTTCTTCTGTTATTGAAAAAAGAACCTTCTGCACAGGATGAGAGATTAAATTCTGAAAATAGGCCACTGAAATGTAACAAGACCTTACTGCAAATAGGTTACCTATGACTGAAAATAAGCATACTGTACCTGAAACCGAACCCAAACTTTCTGAAAATCAGAAAGTTTTCGAAAAAATATGTAAAATGAAAATAAAGCCTGGAAGAACCCAAAACAAGCTCATGCACGCAAGAAAAGTGCGAGTGTCGTGGAGCTGCTATTTGGGCTCTCGAACAATCTGTTTCGGTTTCTTTGCTACAAGGAATGACCTTCATAGACGATGGAAGATACTGAGCTGGAGAAAGTAACTTTCCAGATACCGCATGAAAGACTTGCCTTCAATCTCCGATATTCTAGCGGTGCTATTTCAGTTCCTGTGGCTCTTTAAATATCTATGGTGCTTATACTCATTACTGTAATACCGTTGGTTACTTTTAATACGAATAATGTACTCTTTTAATATCGTATGCTCGTTACGATACGACCATGTGCTTCTTCTGAATGCAAAAATGCTCCAGTAGATTTTTCATGTGGGGAACCTGCTGTTATACACAGCAGTAACGTACCCACGACAAATAGATGAATACCTATTTGAGCCAATATAAAAGACAAGTAATGCAAAACACGAGTTTTTCAGGGATACACAACAAATCTTCAGAATGCAGCTTACAGACTATATGTACTCACAAGCAAATAATGCGTTCTCAAAAAAGAAAGTGTGAGTCATAAGGCCTATGAAAATTATCGAAAACTTTAATTTTGATTATATTTTACTAGTAAAAATAAATCGAAAAGTTAAGAGGGCTTTGCGGCTTTAAAATTACATATGTGTCTGGTAAAAGTGACCAGTAGATTCTGTTTATAATTAAATATTTTTTTTTCTCTCTCTCTCTCTGTCTCTCTCTCTCTCTCTGTCTCTCTCTGTCTCTCTCTCTCTCTCTCTGTCTCTCATGATTGCTGATTTTGCGTTGATATACGATGAACCGTCATAACAGAAGA
>NC_089748.1:876633-879133 GCF_040412425.1 Macrobrachium rosenbergii | reverse complement strand
ATCTTTGATGCTGAAAGGTTGGTTGTGTGGAGCTGTCTTCAGCTGTAGTTTTATGAGTGTATCATTTTTGCTTTTTATTGTATGTGTTGGCGTTCTTTTTTATTTATATATAATTTGCCGAGATATTTAAATGTTCGTTTCGTTTTTATAAATTTTTTTTTTTTTTTGTACCTATATTCTCAGTTTTAATCAAGTGTGCATGTAATTTAAGTCTGTTAGTTGTAATTTTACCATTAAAATTGTTTTAGCTTTTTTTCAACTACTGGCTTATTTTATGTTGGCATATTATACTTTATTGTAGAAAATCACAGTGGCGATCTGTCACGAACGTGAGATAAAACAAATATGTCTTATCATATTCCTGCCAACATCTGCTTTTCATCTATGAATATGAGCACCTTGCGCGTCTGATCTGTATATATATATATATATATATATATATATATATATATATATATATATATATATATATATATATATATATATATATTATCTATACTATATTTGTATCAGTTTCACAACCCCTTCCAAGAACTCACAGAACAGTTCTGCGAATTTATATATATATATATATATATATATATATATATATATATATAATATATATATATATATAATATATATATATATATATATATATATATAATATATATATATATATATATATATATATATATATATATATATATATATATATATATATATATATATATATATATAGAGAGAGAGAGAGAGAGAGACGCAAGACTACGACCTTTGCTTGCAATAACAGAAATATTTCTAGGCTGACAACCAAGATTCTCAATTAATGTTCAGCGATACAAAATCTTGGCGTCCAGTTCCTCCGAGCAAAAGCACGGATTTTGTTTTGAATTGGAAAAACAATGTCTTATATAGACGATATTGCAAGAATATTCAAATTTACTTTAAATTATTGCAGGACACAAATGAGATGTTATATATATATATATATATATATATATACGAGAAATATATATATATATATATATATATATATATATATATATATATATATATATATAATATATATGTAATGTAAAATCACACACACAAACAAAGCCACTCCAACATCTTCTAAAAACATAACAGACGCCTCACACGTCTCGAACTGTCGGCCTAGCCGCTCATGTCTCCTCGCTGCTGGGAGAAAGGGAGCTGGGGATTTGGCACGATACATATACACATGTGCTACTGGGGTCTAAGCGATGTCAGGCAGAACTGGCGGAGTCAAGAATACAGTCTACTAACATAAATCAAAGTCCTTCAAAGGGAATACATCGTGCGGATACCATATGAAAAATGGGAAAAAAAGCACGTTAAACGAAGAAGAAAAAGAAGATATATGTAAAATCTACTAGTCACTTTTTACCAGATACATATATGCAATGTTGTATAGCCACAATGCCCTGTTAACTTTCTCGAATTCTTCTCTCTCTTTGGGATACGCTTGTCACTACACAGCCTTAAGATGCAAGTGCAAGAAATATGAAGAAATTCTCATGACCGGTAGCGGGAAACGAACCTCGTTCTGATAAGTGGACCCGGGTTTTAGTTTCCGTTGCAAGCATATCATTTCTTTCATATTTCTTATGGATCTTAATGCTGGTGACAAGCGTATCAAAGCATAAAATTCGAGAAAGTTAAGGGCATTAATGGCTATTCAATTACACACACACACAAAATACGAGAATGCAGACTTGAATGCGTATTCGATTGGAGGCGTTTGAAACAAGGAACATGTGATTGCGCTGCACAAAGATAAAATCAACATTGATATCAGCAACCTCGTAAGTTCCTTAAATTCCCACTGGGGAGGATAATTGATGGTTACCACGGGATCTTTACTTGAATTCAAGGCACGTAAATGGCAAAGGATGGGATACAGCAGGATTCGAACAAAGAGGATTGCTTTGTGGAGGAAGAAGTTAAAGTTTAAAGAAATGGAATTTTAAGGAGTTTAAGTAAAAGGGGAAGGGCTTGTATTTGACTACTTGCAACGTACGAACCTTTTATGACTATTGTTGGCGCCTAACAGCCATTCCAGTTGTCCGTTGAAGTCAGTTCAACCAGCGGAGTTTTTAGTTTCATTAGATACTCGGGCCCTTGTGTAAGTTTTAGATAATACAGATCACTGTTAAATTTATCCCGTGTGTATTTAAGCATAACCCAGTACTGCAGCAAACTGTATGAAAGTGAGCCCATGAGAGGTCAGGGTCATATATATATATGTGTATATATATATATATATATATATATATATATATATATATATATATATATATATATATATATATATGTATATATATATATATATATATATATACATAAATACATGTAGTTTTAAAAGTATCCATTTATAACTATACTAACTTCTTACCAAAGAAGTGAACCCTTCAAACAGAATATCTTATATAAGACCACCCACAGAGCTTCAGCAAATTTTCTCAGACAAGAAAAGTTAAAAAACTGGAAACAATTC
>NC_089748.1:864133-871633 GCF_040412425.1 Macrobrachium rosenbergii | reverse complement strand
AAAATTTGGAATAATGCTTGACAAGAGATTTAAATAGACTACAAACTATTCACTTTCTGGGAAGTCAGCAGCCTTTATTTCAACGATGGATGTGGTCTGTGACCTTCTTATTCTATCAGATATTGGAAGAAACGTGGACACTTAGTTTAGATAATCAAGGATGAATGTGGTTTAGTCTTACTGGACGTTCGCTGTGTTTTTACTTCAGTCCACAAATTATGAGAAATGGATATTTATTGGTTATAGTACAATTGTTTACGTGTCATTTGTAGAAATGGAAAGGTTTCAAAATGGATTTTTCAGTTCTGTGCCTCAATAATATAGATTTTTAATGGGTGTTAAATTCTTTTGCATAGTCACTCTAAACTGCAAACATTTGCTAAGTAATCACATATTTTCTGAGTGACATATTACTTTATATATATATATATATATATATATATATATATATATATATATATATATATATGAATATATATATATATATTCTTTTACGTATTTCCCTGGGTTTATGGTATTCTACGGAGGGCAACGGTAACTGTTTAATTTTGCCTTGTAGTTCTGACTTGCGTAAGGAAATCGTAGAAAAATAGAAAAGGGAGAATTTACGAGCTGAAATCTACTTCATGAGCAAATTTTACGTAAACACTTAAGGCTAAATTAAAATTATATTTACAAAAAGCAAGCATTTGAAGGGAAAATGGATGGAAATAAATTGATAAAGGGCTTGCAACCTGAAATCCTTCGGCTGGAGTCTTGAATAAAGGCAAGGCACAGGCCAAGATGAGTCCAATGAGAATGGATCCCTCTGCAGAAGATTTACATTACACACCAGTAAAGGAACAATATAACATCGAATATGACTTGAGTTTGCGCTGAGGGCGCCAAAGACTCGAGGAATGAATGACCACTTTTACACTCAAAAACAGGACATTGGAAATGGCACGGGATAAACTGGCACAAGGACAGAAATGAAATGCTGGTACTCCAGGCTTTCTAAAGGGCAAACTTTCGTGACCAGAAAGTCTTCCCACCACACACTTTACCTTGGGAAGCAGGTCTGGCAGAAAGAAGGGCGTGGGAAGATCACATGTATGGCGGTGCCCTCGAGGATGACTGGAGACTGGAGTCTGGAGTCGGGAGTCGGACAGGGATGAAGGGTGAGTCCTCAGCAAAGTTACCACTCGCCTGCGTGGAGAACTCTTACTGCGTCTGCATGTCTTATGCTTCCACAACTAACTAACTGCTGCTCACTGCTCTTTCCCTTATAAGGCACGTGGCCAGGGCTATGAGTTGTGTCCAAGGATGAATCACGGCCAGGTGTTCAGCGATTCAGGGGGGCGCTCTTCCCAGTTCCTGTGGGTGTAAGACAATTCAAGCAGCTTAATTTGCCTTTAGGAAGGCCATCTTAAGAGGATTAGTTTAGTAGGGTAAACCTCTTAAAGGGAGAGGCATAAAATATCCTCCAAGCTCTGTTATCTGTCATCTGAATATGTTCAATTAAGCGACAGGTCAGATATTGATAAGCGTGCTCTGATTTCTAGTCAATAAACAAAGGGGGTAATTAGTTGGGGGAGGCGCACTGTATGACACTGCTGAGTTATTTTAACAATATTATATATATATATATATATATATATATATATATATATATATATATATATATATATATATATATATATATATATATATATATATATATATATGTATATATATATATATATGTATATATATATATATATATATTTATATATATATATATATATATATATATATATATATATATATGTATATATATATATATGTATTAGTATATGTAATATATATATATATATATATATATATATATATATATATATATATATATATATATATATGTATATGCTCATATATATATATATATATATATATATATATATATATATGCTACTTCTTTCATATATATATATATATATATATATATATATATATGTATATATATATATATATGTATATATATATATATATATATATATATATATATATATGTATATATATATATATATATATATATATATATATATATACTCTTATATATATATATATATATATATATATATATATATATATATATATATATATATATATATATATATATATATATATATATATATATATATATATATATATATATATATATATATATATATATATATATATATATATATATATATATATATATTATATATATATATATATATATATATATATATGCTGCTACTATATATCTGCTATATATATATATATATATATATATATATATATATGACTATTTATCACATCACCGTGATTCATATGCAATCGAAAGCTACAAACGTCCTTTAATATCGAATTCACTCTACACTCCCGGAAGTAATATATTTTCATATATGTTACCCGAAGAGGAATTTTAGTTGATAATAAGTCCACCGTCCCGTGGGGTCGAACCAGCGACGGACGAGGAATCAGGACTACAGTGACACACTAACCAGTCGGCCACAAGAGGGGTATAAGTGAATACCATCTCCCATCAACCCACCCTTCGAACTCAGGTGTTTTGCGTTTGGAGACGATATCCACCCACTTCTGCCATGTTGACCGTGTAGTGCGTTTGTCGCACGTAGCCATATTATGACTATTTATCACATCACCGTGATTCATATACAATCAGAAAGCTACAAACGTCCTTTAATATCAATTCACTCGTTTACCGCCGGAAGTAATATATTTCATATATGTTACCGAAGAATTTTAGTCGATAATAAGTCCGTTCGTCGTGGGGTCGAACCAGCGACGGACGAGGAATCAGGAGTACAGTGACGCACACTAACCAGTCGGCCACAAGAGAGGTATAAGTGAATACCATCTCCCATCAACCCACCCGTCGAACTCAGGTGTTTTGCGTTTGGAGACGATATCCACCCACCTCTGCCATGTTCACCGTGTAGTGCGTTTGTCGCACGTAGCCATATTATGACTATTTATCACATCACCGTGATTCATACAATCAAGCTACAAGCGTCCTTATAATATCAATTCCTCTACCTCGGAGTAATATATTTTCATATATGTTACCCGAGAGAAGTTTAGTTGATAATAAGTCCCACACCGTCCGTAGGGGTCGAACCAGCGACGGACGAGGAATCAAAGTACAGTGACACACTAACCAGTCGGCCACAAGAGAGGGTATGATAGAATACCATCTCCCATCAACCACCGTCGAACTCAGGTGTTTCGTTTGGAGCGATATCCACCCACCTCTGCCATGTTGACCGTGTAGTGCGTTTGTCGCACGTAGCCATAATATGACTATTTATCACATCACCGTGATTCATATACAATCAGAAAGCTACAAACGTCCTTTAATATCCAATTCACTCTACCTCGGAAGTAATATATTTTCATATATGTTACCGAAGGGGAATTTTTAGTTGATAATAAGTCCACCGTCCCGTGGGGTCGAACCAGCGACGGACAAGGAATCAGGACTACAGTGACACACTAACCAGTCGGCCACAAGAGAGGTATAAGTGAATACCATCTCCCATCAACTCACCCGTCGAACTCAGGTGTTTTGCGTTTGGAGACGATATCCACCCACTTCTGCCATGTTGACCGTGTAGTGCGTTTGTCGCATGTAGCCATATTATGACTATTTATCACATCACCGTGATTCATATACAATCAGAAAGCTACAAACGTCCTTTAATATCCAATTCACTCTACCTCGGAGTATATTTTTCATATAAGTTACCGAAGGAATTTTTAGTTGATAATAAGTCCACCGTCCCGTGGGGTCGAACCAGCGACGGACGAGGAATCAGGACTACAGTGACACACTAACCAGTCGGCCACAAGAGAGGATATAAGTGAATACCATCTCCCATCAACCCACCCGTCGAACTCAGGTGTTTTGCGTTTGGAGACGATATCCACCCACCTCTGCCATGTTGACCGTGTAGTGCGTTTGTCGCACGTAGCCATATTATGACTATTTATCACATCACCGTGATTCATATATGCAATCGAAAGCTACAAACGTCCTTTAATATCCAATTCACTCTACCTCGGAAGTAATATATTTTCATATATGTTACCGAAGGGGAATTTTTAGTTGATAATAAGTCCACCGTCCCGTGGGGTCGAACCAGCGACGGACAAGGAATCAGGACTACAGTGACACACTAACCAGTCGGCCACAAGAGGGTATAAGTGAATACCATCTCCCATCAACCCACCCGTCGAACTCAGGTGTTTTGCGTTTGGAGACGATATCCACCCACTTCTGCCATGTTGACCGTGTAGTGCGTTTGTCGCACGTAGCCATATTATGACTATTTATCACATCACCGTGATTCATATACACAATCAAGCTTCCTTAAATCCTTTAATATCCAATTCACTCTACCTCCGGAAGTAATATATTTTCATATATGTTACCGAAGGAATTTTTAGTTGATAATGAAGTCCACCATCCGTGAGGTCAGACCAGCGACGGACGGGAATCAGGACTACAGTGACACGCAACCAGTCGGCCACAAGAGAGGGTATAAGTGAATACCATCTCCCATCAACCCACCACGTCCGAACTCAGTGTTTGCGTTTGAAGCGATATCACCCACCTCTGCCATATTGACCCGTGTAGATAGTTTGTCGCACGTGGCCATATTATGACTATTTATCACATCACCGTGATTCATATACAATCAGAAAGCTACAAACGTCCTTTAATATCAATTCACTCTACCTCGAAGTAATATATTTTTCATATATGTTACCGAAGGGAATTTTAGTTGATAATATATATATATAACATATATATATATGTATATTTTATATATATATATATATATATATATATACAGTATATATATATATATATATATATATATATATATATATATATATATATATATATATATATATATATATATATATATATATATATATATATATATATATATATATATATATATATATATAACAACTTAACATATATATATGTATATGTATGTATATATATATATATATATATATATATGTATATATATATATATATATATATATATATATATATATATATATATATATATATATATATATATATATATATATATATATATATATATAACTATATATATATATATATATATATATATATATATATATATATATATATATATATATGTATATATATATATATATATATATATATATATATGTATATATATATATATATATATATATATATATATATATATATATATATATATATATATATATATATATATATATATATATATATATATATATATATATATATATGCTATATTGATACAGGAACAGGAAATACTCAGGAAGCATATCCAGAGGAGAAGACAGACGAAAACCACACATCACTAGGCTGTCCCAAAGATCCTCTAAGTATTGGCTCTTTGTTTAAGGTAAAGCATCAGCTGTGTCCTTATATGTCCTCTGGTGTCATCTACAAATATACTTGCCCTAAATGTATTTCAGGGATTTGTGGATCCACCAGTAGGCTTCTTAAAGGTGCGCATTGAGTCACATCAGAATTGGTTTCTGCACAGGTAGCACAATCTCAAACCCAGAGCACTCCAACATCAGGAACCACTCAAAACAATGTAAAACCTACATTGAGAACAAAGATTTTAGCGTCTTCGGTTATACTGCCAACCCTCAAGACTTAACAATCTTAGAGTCTTTATTTATAAAACAACTTGTACCATCATTAAATACTCATACATCAGCTGGTCAACTGTATTTAACTTAACTCCTTTACTGTGGTGGCTTCTTTCCATTTAGTTCCATACTGTTTCTACCTCAGGTTGGTTGTGTTTTTATTCTTATTTATTTCATTTTTACTGTAACATTTTAAATGTATTCTAGACTGTGCACTTATAACTGTTTTTATGTTTTTATCTTTTCTTGTGCACAACCCAGATGTAATTCAGTACAAGAACACGAAACGTTGGTTTTAAAATAAATAAGACAGCCTAGTGATGTGTGGTTTTCGTCCGTCTTCCTCTGGATATATATATATATATATATATATATATATATATATATATATATATATATATATATATATATATATATGCTTAAAAATCACTAATAGTGCACGACTTCAGTGTATAAGCGAATCCCACAGGAAAAGACAGGCAGAATTTTTTGCTAGGATAATCTTTTAGCAAAATAACAACAAAAAATTAAAACCGAAAAGATTCCAAAATGCGTTAGTTAGTTTAAGGAACAGGGGGGATATCATCATCACAAAATCTGACAAAGACGGAAAAATAGTTCTCTTAGACAAGGAGACATATATCAATAAAGTTCAAGAACTTCTAAACGATGCGGAGACCTATGACAAATTAACGAAAGATCCTACAACAAATATTGCTGCTCAGTTTAACAAATCAGTCAGAACCATAGGGGGCAATATGAAGAACATATAACTACTAGAGACATTCAAGGTAATCAACCCCTCTCTCCCCTATTTTAACGGCCTCCCGAAAATACATAAAGATGGGATTCCTTTACGCCCCATAATATCTAGCAGGGGTTCTTTCATGTACAAATTATCAAAATGGCTCGCAGACCTGTTATCACCCTTTCTAGGAACCTTCTCATCATCCCACGTCAAACATGCTGAGGATTTTATACAAAAATTTAAAAGTTTAAAAATCCCCTCAAACAACATCAAATTGCTCAGCCTAGACGTCGAGTCATTATTTACTAAAGCCCCGATTGCCGACGTGTTGTCGTTCTTAGAGAGGAAGTTACAACCAGCATGAAGAACATTTTCCTCTTGTATAGATAAAGCACAAAACTCACTTAAACTTCTGTGTAACTAACAACGTGTTTTCTTTCAATGGTAATTTTACAAACAAAATTTGGCTGTAGCATGGAAGTCCCCTATCACCTTCTAGCAAACTTGTACATGGAATATTTCGCAACAGAACTTTTGTCGTCCCCATCAAACCAGTAATATGATCTGTCTTAGATAGTTAGATGATATCTTTACTTTCTGGGACAATGGCTGGGGAGACTTTAATGAATTTTTTAATAGGATAAATTCGCTAGTTCCGACCATAAAATTTAAAACGGAATGGGAAAAGGATGGAAAACTGCCATTCCTAGATGTACTGATCATAAGAAAACAGAACAGATATGCATTTACAGTATATAGAAAACCCACCTTCGCTGTTCCTACATTCATTTTCTTAAGCTACCACAACGTTTCCGTAAAGATCATGGTAAGGGTGCAACATTCCTCAGAGGACTTAGAATATGTTCAAATGGGTACCTAGATAAAGGAATTCAACACGATCATAACACCTAACATGCTTTGCTCTATCCACCACACATTATCAGAAGGCTATTAACAAAGCGAATAAATATACTATAGAGGTCCCGTTCACAACAGACAAATAGATTTCAACAACAAAATAAAGCTTCATTGTT
>NC_089748.1:836633-859133 GCF_040412425.1 Macrobrachium rosenbergii | reverse complement strand
CTCTTACGATCACGAGGCTTACATTAGACAGCTCACGGGGTGCACTGTAGGCATTGCTTAAGGTTTTTTGCAGCGTCCCTTTGGTCCCTAACTGCATCCCCTGTCATCCCTTTTTACTATACCTCCATTCATGTCTTTCTTCTATCTCCTATACAGCTATTTCATTGTGCAAATGAGAGGTTTTCCTCCTGTTACACCTTTCAAACCTACGTACTCTCAATTTCCTTTCCAGCGCTGAATGACCTCATAGGTCCCAGTGCTTGGCCTTTGGCCTAAACTCTATATTCCATTCCATCCCATTCCTACAATGGACTACAGATCCAAAGTGAATATATGTTGCAACAACGAATACAAAATCAGTATTTTCCTTTTTCTCAGTCGGAAAGAGGTAATGGTTTTCGAAGGTGGAGATCTGGATGGAATTCGAAAAGTTGAAAGAGTGGCAAATAAAATCATCCATTCTCTTGCCGGGAAATGATCCTGAACGTCACGGCCTAAGCTCTGTCAAGCTGCGTGAGTTTTTCATTTCTCTTCACTGTTCTTACATTTCAGCTGATGAGCACTGATGATTAATCATTTCGAACTGTCGAGGCAACCTGCTTAAGAATCGAACATGGGTTCACTAATAGATGCTGTAATGATCTTTGTAATATTGTTATGCAAAAAAAGTTATGTATAAATAAAGTGTGTTAGGTATGCATAGTATTCACTAATGGCTGTTTCTGATCTCAAAGTTTTATATAAATCATCATGATTTCACTGAAATATAATTCAATTGGGTTCGCTGAAGTGAAATTTACGAATTATCTTTTCTGACAGACGAATGGCCTCGTGCTTCGCTAATTCTTCCAAACAGTCAAGAAAACGTACTAGTTTGATCATTGTTCTTTCCGTTTATAAAGAAAAAAAAAACGTATATTGAATAAAAAAAAAAGGCTTGTTACATTAAACTTTTGGTCCATTATTGATGTTGGATCCTAATTTTGCTCAGCTCATACAATTAGATACATTTTTCAAAAATCTATATATCTGTTATCTATCTATCTATCTATCTATCTATCTATCTATCTATGCAGCATTTATAACGAAATAATGCGCACATGTGAGTGCTTCCCCAGTGTTAGAAGTAAGAATGATCTTTTGGAGTGATACTGGGGAACCAGTATAGTAATGGATTTGTATTTTCACGTAGAGGGAAAGGGGTCATTACAAATGTATTTATATATGTGTGCTTCTGATTGACTGTCGCATATTAATAGGTGCTGAAGCTGTAAAATATATGTAAATTGAAGATACTGTATGATACGTAAAATCCCATGTAACTTTTGTGAAAGAACAGCTGATAACGGCATTTTTTCTTGTCACAAATAGTCTTTTGCATGATGTGTAAATGCTCAAAATATCTGCGTCCTGTGTATGGAATATTTCTTGCTTTCCATTACACAGTCGACGCAGTGTTTTCAGGATGTGCTAAATGGGGCAGAAATTTGCGTCCTGGACACTGGAAAGAATCTGAAGCCTTGTGTCACCTGCGAGCACCAAAGGCATTAGAGATTATGATTTACAACAGAATGACTGTTGTAAGAATGACTATTGTAGCTTCTTTCTCCTCGGAGAAAAAGAAAGGCGAGTGCATAAGTTCAACTAAGTGCGTAGTTGCGTAAGCTCAAATCGCACTGTTCAAGATGTGTACGACGACTTGAGAGGGGAAAGGAATGTAGCTCCCATTATTTTCATTTGAATGCCATATTTCTCCCTTATAAAAGGTATGAACTTATCTTGGTTTATATTGTACTTGTTGTCATAACACTCAACATTGTTCTTTTGTATTTTTACCTTGATGTAACAGCAAATTACCCAGAGTTGTTATGGTAATGTTACGTAATTGCACCATGACGAGCTTGCATGTGGTTGCAATGCCACCAACCGTTGGATAAGATGTGCAATATTTTTCTATAACTTTATGAATCTGTCAAATCTTTAGTTAAATTCCACCTGTTACGCATGTAAAGCCAGGCTAACTGTGTAATGTAACAGTTTAAGTTAGGCATGAGTACAGTATAGCCTACAGACTGGAACTGCATGCTGTTTGGGACAGATTGCTGTCTAAATAGACTTTGTATTACATGGAACCAGTATAGGAATAAGTATAAGAACCAGTATAAGAACCACTATAAGAACCTGTTTAGGAACCAGTTCTAAAAATTATGGAAGGAACTTTAGGAATAAGTTGTTCACAAAATGTATCCTCCTACTAAGAAGCATGAAATAAACTGCAAGAGTCAGCCTTTCCCTCAACCCTAACCAAAAATGAAGATTCTTCCGTCTCCGACGTCAAGTACCAGTTCAAGCTAAGAGTAGGCCTGGATTTATTTACCTAGGCTGATGTGTCACAATTGTATTAGCCTATGCCCAGGACTGAATTGTTGTGTAGAGGCTAGTCTGAGTTAATTGTTCTAAAATAAATGGCAGCCTCCAAACGTAAATCAGGACAATTGACATATCAAACCGCAAGTAATAACAACATTATTATTAAACAATTATTACACCAGGTCTTACACTTCAAAAAGTGATGACTCTAGCAATGTTGTCCGATATCCCCTTTATCTAAACTAAGTAAGACTTTTGCTTCACTGAAAGCTTCTACCCCATACGTTAGTTCCTTGGCGACAAAAAAATGTGCCATCCCTCTATAAAGATTTTGAGGGGAACTGGAAGGAAGCCATCAAGCAGCCCGGGAAAAGGGCGAACTCCAGCGTTTATGGATGTAAATTTGTGCAACATTGTCATTTTATCTTCATCTTCGCAAGCCTCCGCCATATTATCAGAATGGATAACCCTCTAAGTTATAAGAACTTAACCAGATCTCAACTTCATTTAACTCCCAAAAGTAGAAAGAGAAAAAAGAGAAAGGCAAAAAAAAAAAAAATAAATAAAAATTCAGCAATCTCACAACACTAATCCAAATGCAAACCATTAAATTAATTTATAAACACCAATTGTGAACAGTGAAGTAACCCTAACCGTGATGTGAACCATAAAAAAAAAATTCTAAAAGCCAAATGCAAATGATGAAGCAGAAATACTTCAGTCCACCCACACAAAGAAGCTGGGCTTGCAGAGAACGGGATAGCAGCGGGATAACCGCATCAAAATGCTCTCAGTGACATCACCAAATCATCACTGCTCACTACCTCTATAACAGTGCGCTGTTACTTCAACTGCACAAAAAACCGCTTCAGTCATCAAAGAGAACAAGTATACCGAACAAAATGACACACCCTATCTGTTAACAATCTTAATTTCCTCATAATATAAGAATCTTTGGAACGTACCTATACATTATACACCAAAGTTGTGACTACCAGGCACATTCAATAATAAAAAACACTCAATCGCCATTGAACAGGCTTCTTCCCCTCTAATTCCTCACTACAACCAACACAAAAAGGACCATTATGTAACAATATTCCTCTCTGTCTTCAATAACCTGCACTGCAAAAGTACCTAGAAACAATTCCCAATCTAAAACAATAAACATACACATGCACGTCTTCTGACCCATAAACACACCCACTTATCACAAGACCATTAGTAACTGATCCTGCACTGCAGTGTCTCACCCCAAGTGGATGGAAAATGCCTAAGTCAACAAACAATGCTACCATCTTAACTCCTCCCATATTATTGAAACACACCCTATGACGTCCTTCATGACCTACTTTCCACGTCACCAATCTCTTCAGAGACTTTCAGAGGTCCCTAGTGAGCTGTCACCAAATTACTCTGTCCCAGTTGATAGGTAATTTCATTGCTTACCTGTTACTACAAAGTCGAGACGTCCCATCTGTTGGTAGCATTGCTAGCGACCGCATCAAAGGCTGCTGGTACCGTCTCAGTAGTCACTCACTCTGCATTCTCTCTCTCTCTCTCTCTCTCTCTCTCTCTCTCTCTCTCTCTCTTAGGTCTGCTGTGAAACAAGCGTTACCCAAAATTATTTATTTGACAAAATCTAACATACCTAGATAACAATAAATAGAGATGGAATAAAATGGAATGTTAAAGTTCCCAAAAGATCATTCACATTATAGTCTTACACTGTAACTTGCAATAGGTCAAAATAAGTCAAAGTCCAATACATTCCCAATGGGTACATCTTCAACCGCTTTCTCAGCGAAACATCTGAAGAAGTCAAATAAATTCCTTATTAGCCCAAAAAGCATAAAAATAATTATATGGGAACTCCTCCTATGTTACTCATGAAGTATAAATCATACAATAAATTCTAGGGGAAAAAATCCAGTATAAAAATCACTTGTACATAACCTCATAACTGTGGAGTCAGAATTAATCTGTGTAAGATACTTCAGAATAGCCCGGAAAGATTTAACATCCCGTCCAAAAAGGAGCTATCTACTGTAGGACATTTCAACAGGTGCTTACAAACAGAGAACAGTAAATTTTCATCCGACCCCCTTTCTATTACCTTGTCAAAACTATTTACAGTAGCATCGGGAATGTCATTCAGGGTCCACGCATATAGCAATATTTTCTCAAGATTCTCTATCGTAATAGAGCCTCCATTTACCCAACCAGAATTTCTCAACGTCTTCGAAAAATCCCTCTTAGCATCAAAACATCTGGCACTATATGTGACTGCTGAATCATGACCTTTATGGAACTTGAAAAGAGATCTGAGATCTCAAACTACTTCGGCAGCCCCAGCTGTTCCATATGGCGCTCTCAAAAAATCCTATGCTTCAAAAAGTGATGACTTGGGCAACGTTGTCCGATATCCCCTTTATCTAAACTAAGGAAACCTTGTGCTTCATTGAAAGCTTCTACCCCATCCGTTATTTTCTTGGTGACAAAAAAATTCGTCACCCCTCTCTGTGATGTGACAATCTCTCGGTGAGACATATTAATTCTTGGTCTGAATAATCAACCTGATATCACGTGTATAACGTACAATTAGCGAATGACCTATAGCTGGAAGTATTCGTGAACTGTCGGTGATTAGATTAATATCAGAATAGCACGATAAAGTGTCGAATAAGTTGTTTTTCTAGTGAATTATTAAAAACTGAACATCTGGAAGAGTCTAACAACAGTGGCAATTGCTGGAGGAATCTTGCGTGCATAGGAGATATACAATATGATGACTTGGCAGGCAGGGAACTAGGCTTGCTTATCGTTGAAATCAACAACAACTCCAACCAAAAAGATGCAAAAACATTCACAGACATATTGAAAGGATATGATCCTTTAAACTGGAGCAAGTCTGCAGAAAATATAATGAAAATAATTGAAGGAATACCAAAGAAATTTCAAGTTATCAAAAGCCTTATAAAGAAAATACACATCAATCAACACAATCCAACAAAGAAAATGAATAAGGTGAATATAGTGAATATATTGATTGATGCAATAGGAAAACGAATGCCTAAAGCATGTAAACTATGTAGTGTGTGGTATAGCATTGTAAATCCGCAAACCTGATTAAGGATGTGCTATGCATGCCGTACCTACTCATCCTACATGTGCAGAAGTAGATCAAAATAAAAATAAGGACACAAAAGTATTTTGCTCAACAGGTCTAGTATGGATAGACAAGGTTATTAAATCAAGACTTAATGCACAAATTGTGGAGGATGAAGAAGATAAAGAAGAGGAAGAAGAGGAAAATGGAAAAGAAGAAAATAAGATTGAAGAGATAGAAAAAAATAATGAAAACAAAGAACAGGATAAAAGTATGGATGCAGAGAAACTCATAGATTCTACATATGAGGCAATACAGCAGCATATATATGATGAAATAAATTGTGACATGATAACTCAAAATAAAATCCCAAAGAGGTTGTACCCAGATCTTCATACTGATGGGAAAGAGCAAGAAAAAAAAGAAAAGAAAGACACAGTATACACCCTTTTGAAAAAAGGGAATTGCAGATTGGGTGAAAGATGTTATTACAAGCATCCCAAGATATTTCACAATTACGAGATTTATGACAAATATGCATATCTAGATGGCTATGAGGAGGAATGCAGTGATCTACATCCAAAAATATGTAAAAACTGGAGAGAAGGAAATGTATGTAGGTTTAATAAACAATGTAGGTGTATGCATCCTTTAGCATGAAGAATAAAAATCAAAATCAAATACATATAAAAAATCAAGGTAAAAATGAAGCAAATAAAGAAAGGAACAAAGAACATGTGATTAAGGAAAAATGATATTTTCATAATAAAATAAATTTTTGAACATGCCTCAAACCAGTTATATATATAGCTTAAGTCCCTAATGGTGTGGCAGAACTAAAACTACGCGGCAATCGCGATGGGTAGTCAGGTGTACCACTAGTGCGCCCTCTACCCAGGTACCTTGAACCATTCCAACTGTTCCTCAGATCTTCCATGCCCCTAGTCTCTAGAGGGGAGGAGGGTGGGAATTTAATCATATATAACTACCAGGTAAGTATGTTCAAAAATTTATTTTATTATGAAAATATCATTTACTTTATCTGACACCTGGTAGTTATATATGGCTGATTGACACGTTCTTGGTGGAGGGTCGAGGCAGCTAACATCTTTGGAATTTTGTAGGGTTAATCAACCAACTTAAGGTTCTTACCTGGTTTAAAGAAGCTGACTTCAATGAACTCCCCTCATTATGTGCTTTCCTTAAGAGGTCAGCGATCCACTCAGGGGCTGAAGACCTCTAGGAGCTGCCAACCAGTATACCAACCTCTATGTGACAGACAACCTATAATACCCTTGTTCGGGCGCTGCCAAGGAACAAACTATACAATAAAATCAATGATTGCGGAAGATTGCGTCAATCTCCACAAACAACCATAAGATTACAACTATTCCAAGGCAGAATCAAGGGCATCGATTTATGGGATTGCAGGGTAGTCCTTCCTCCCCACTACTGAGTTAGCTGCTATAAGCGGTCCCATGATGTATAGCAGTGTCATAAGCGTACTTGCTTCCAAGTGATGTGAGGCAAACACTGACTTGCTTCTCCAGAAGGTAGAAGTCCATGATACTTTGTAGGGACCTATTCTGTCTAAAGGCCTGAGAGTTACCCGCCGCTCTGACCTCATAGGTTTAACCTTTAAAGCTTAAAGATCCGCTCATTGCATTCTAGATGCGCTTCCCTTATCAACTGTCTAATGAAAAGGATCGCGTTCTTTTGGTTGACGGTGGTCAGAGGGCTTCTTAACTGAACACCAAAGCGCCTCTGACTTGCCTCGTAAATTCTTCGTCCTTTGCAGGTACGCTCTCAGAGCTCTTACCGGACAGAGGACTCTCTCTAACTCCTCACCTGCGATCTCTGCCAGATTCATAATCTCAGGCCTTGGTATGGTTGTGAAGGACGTTCATTCTTAGCTAAAACCCCAGTTGTAGAGAGCAGATAGCTTTGCCGTTCTAAAACCGACGGTTTTATTGAAGGCATGTACTTCACTGACTCTTTTGGCACAATAAGTAAGCAAACCAAAGGAAATAAGTCTTCATTGTGAGATCTTTAAGCAGAAATCTCTTGCAAAGGTTCCAATTCTATCGGACATGAGGAACTTTAGGACCACGTCTGGGTTCCACGCTGGTGAGATCTGACACTATAACTGGTAGTCTCGAGCCAAATCTGAGAAGGTCTTGGGGTCCTTATTAGCAGACAAATCAAGTTTCTGTGTGTCTGAAGACAGCCTGCCAACATGCTCCTGTATCCCTTAATAGTGAGACTGAAAAAGTTACGTCTCACTCTTAAGGTAAAGAAAGAAAATCCATTATCTGGGTCACAGAGGTACTGGAAGAGGACACGGGTTGTTTTAAACCAACCTCTAAAAAATATCACTTGGATCAGTATATACCCTGATGGTAGATGACCTCTAGCTCTTGCGATAACTCTGGCACTCGCCGAAAGCCTGGCTCTTGTTTTCGATAGTCTGAAGCAGTTAGCTGTGAGCTCGGAGGTTTTGGTGATACCCCTTTCCAAGTGGGGTTTGTTGAGTAGATCTGGCCTTGAGGCAGACTTCTGGTTCGGCATTAATCACCATCATTCCCGCACCTCTATGAACCATTCTCTTGTTGGCCAAAAGGGGACCACTAGAGTCATCCTGGTGCTCTCGTGGGACACGAACTTCTGAATGACTCTGTTTATGATCTTGAAGGGGGGAAAAGCGTAAACGTCCAGGTTGGACCAATTTAAAAGGAACGCATCTATGTGCGTTGCCTTGGGGTCTGGCACAGGAGAGCAGTACGTCTCCATCCTCTTCGCTTGAGCTGTGGCGAAGAGGTCTATGCATGGACGACCCCAAATCCGCCACAATTCTCTGCAGACACATGCAGGTGAGAAGAGTCCATTCTGTTGCCAGGACTTGACCTTTCCTGCTCAGACTGTCTGCCCTCACATTCTCCCCTGAATGAAACGTGTCAACAAAAGTCACACTTTTCTCTTTGGCCCAGATAAGGAGTTGCCTCAACGTTTCATTACAGTGACCTGGAGTGGGTTCCGCCTTGCTTGTTGATGTAGGCCAACGCCGTCGTGTTGTCGGAGTTGACCTGTACGACCTTGTCTTGGACTGAGTGTTGTAACTCTTTGAGGGCTAAAAATATTGCAGTCAGCTCCTTTTGATTTATGTGGAGCTTCTCTTGCTCTCTGGTCCAGAATCCTGATACTTCCAACTTTCCCAATGTTGCTCCCCACCCCGAGTCCGACGCGTCGGAGAACTTAACATAGGTCTCAGGTTCTTCTGTTTTTAATGAAAGGCCCTCCTGATGTTTAGGTCGTTCCACCACTGAAGGCATTGTTTCATCGCCTCTGAAATGGGGATACACTCTTTCTCTAGCCCGTCTTCTCTGCTCCAATACCGATTGAGGTGGAATTGGAGTGGGCGAAGGTTTAGTCTTCCTAAGGAAACAAACTGTTCTAGCGAGGAAAGGGTCCCTAGCAGGCTCATCCATTCCCTCGCCGAGCACATCCGTTTCCCCAGAAAGTCCTTTAATTTTACCAAGGTCTGTTCCATCATGATGGTGACGAAACCAAAAATCGAGACTGAATCCTCATCCTAGATACAGGATCTCTTGAGATGGGACCAGATGTGACTTCTGCCTGTTTACCCAGAAGTCCTAGTTCCTCTACAAATAAACAGACTGTCGTTTAGAAAGATCCTCCAGACAGCGATTGAAGGAAGGAGCTCTGAAGCCAGTCGTCCAGATACAGAGAGGCCCTGATGCCTCTCGTGTGCAGCATTCCCGCTACATTCGACATCAGTCTGGTGAATATTTGGTGCGCCGTGCTTAGGCCGAAGCAAAGAGCCCGAAACTGGAATACCTCTTCCTTGAAGACGAATCTCAGGTATTTCTTGGAGCCCGGGTGGATAGGAATGTGGAGATATGCATCCTGAAGGTCCAAGGAAACCATCCAGTCGTGTTGTCTGACTGCTAACACTGATTTTGTTGTTTCCATGGTAAACTTCGTCTTTTGTACAAAAGCGTTAAGGGGCACTCATCGAGTACTGGTCTCAACCCCCGAGCTCTTGGAACCAGGAAAAGCGATTGTAAAATCCTGGCGAATCCAGATTTTGTATTTTCTCTATTGCGTTCTTCTGCAATAATAAAGAAACTTGCTGTTGAATCGCCTGTGCCTTGGACTCGTCTCTGTATCTGGGAGACAGATCTATTGGTTTGTCTGCCAACGGGGGCTTTCTTAGGAAAGGGATTTTGTATCCATCCTTGAGTAGTTGAATGGACCAAGGATCCGCTCCTCTTTTCTTCCATACCTGCCAAGTTGAACAGCTGCTTTCCTACCGCTGCCTGAAGGGGAGAACGTCAAGTCCTGTTTCTTCCCTGTCTAGAGCTTGCTCCTTGCTGCAGATCTTCTACCCGCCCTCGAGGAACCTCTACCTGAGGGCCGACCACGAAAGGGCTGAGATCCCTGAAACACAGAAGCCTCAGCCTTACTCTTTTTAGTCATGAAAGTCGTTGGTAAGACTTTCCTTGCTGTCTTCGATATAAGGTCTTGTGTGGTTTTCTGAGCTAAGGATGTAGAAACCTCTTTAACCAAGTCTTGAGGGAAGAGGTGAGAGGAAAAAGGGCGTAAATTAGTTCCACTTTTTGACTGGATGTGACCCATTAGCTGGAAAGAGCAAAGATGGGCCCCTTTTCTTCAAGATTCCTGCTGAAAAGCGCCATGGTGCTAGCACTATCTCTGATTCCTTTATCCATACACGACATAAGATGTACAAATTCTTCTTTGTCGGTCGTGCTGGAATAATCCCCATCTTTCTTCCCTAACGCTCCCGGGGTCCAGTCAGAAAGTTAAAGACCTCAGAAGGCCTAAAAATTCCTTTGAGGAAGTGGTCCAACTCTGATGTTGACCAACAAAACTTCGTTCTCCCCATGGCCACTCGGCGAGATGAATCAACAAGATTCGAGAAGTCTCCTCGGGAAGAGGCAGGTATTCCAAGGCGAACGATTCTCCCGTTTGATACCAAACGCTCGATCTTGAAGCTAGTTTGGCTGGAGGAAAAGCAAAGGCTGTCTTTCCTTGTTCTTTCTTTAGAAAGCATCCATTCATTCATCATTTTAGAGCTCTGCTTGGGCCGAGCGGGACAAAGCCATCTTCATAAAGCTGACTCCTTAGGCGCCTTCCCAGAGTAAATTCTGAAGGTGAAACGAGGGGCCGTCGAATAAAGTTTTCAGGGAAAACTTCCGCAAAAAGTTTCATAAGTTTTTTGAAGTCTGATGAAAGTTGATGGCCTTTACTATCTTCTTCCGAAACTTCTTCGATATGATCCACAGGAGACTGAGGGATATCATCAATCTCTTCTTCTGATTGACCAAAAACCAAAGAAGCGACGTCTTTCAAAGTATCACCTTGACGCTCGGCGTCCTGGTGTCCAGTCTCGTGACGTCTGGTGTCTTGGCGTCCATCTTCTTTTAGTGATAAAGTATGGCGTCCAGCCTCCTGACGCCTGGCGTCTTGGCGTTCAGATTCTTGATGCCTGGCGTCCTGGTGTCCAACTTCGTGACGCCTGGCGTCCTGGCGTCCAGATTCTTGACGTCTGGCGTCCTGGCGTCCAAGCTCTTGACGCCTGGCGTCCTGGCGTCCATCCCCTTGAGCTACTCGGGCGTCCTGGCGTCCAGACTTCTGACAATCATTGTTCCGTCCAACCTTAAGGTCGCTTGAGAACTGGCCGCCTGTGCGACATCTGTCACTTCCTCCAGGCTGACGTAAAATGATTGAGTTTCTTGAATAAGCCGAAACATTTTTCCCGTTAGCTGGTCCACGCCGCACCTGAAGTCGCGAGCTGGCGCCTGTGCGACATCGGTCAAAAGTTTCCTCAGGGAGCGACGTACAGCCATCGAGTGGACAAAAGTCTGCATCCATCTTTTCTGCAGGCTGAAAGACTTGCATCGGGGAAGAGTTTCTGTTGCATGTCCTGAATTAGACTGATTTGCGGAGCTACCTGTTGCTGGGGATCGACATGGGGGCTGCAATATCAACTACTAATTCATTTTCATCGATGAGACGTTGGAAATGAAGTTTCGGGGACGCTTCCGGTCTCATTTCGTCATCAGCGGAAGCAGACGGCCGCCCGTGCGACAACATACGTCTGCTTTTCACTGGAGAGCAATTGTCCGAACTAAGAGGGGAACGCTCTGGACTGCTCAGAAGCTACATCCCGGAGTAGGAAGTGTCAAATCCCGACGCCGCTCCACCGAAGGAAGTTTCCTTTTGAGGGGTCTCGATACGTCGTATGACGCCAGTCCCGTCTAGTAACAGCGTCTTCCGACGAGGACGAAAACACTTTAACCTCGCCTTTCCTATGGCGAGGGTGAGCGTCCTGGGAAGCGTCAACAGGTACGCTCGAGGGGACGACTGCTCGGTAGCTAAAGCCTCTCGCCTCCCTTCGTCTGTCGACATTCCTTCTCACAGGGGTTGGTGAGCTTGGAAGAGGTCTAGGACTAGGAGCACGACAGGACCGAGCAACCGCACCCTCCACAACACTTGCACTCTTATTTTTCTCATTAACACTTGAATGTTTCAGATCTCTCACATTCGACCATAAATCCTCTGTCTCTTGCAGGATTCTACCTTTTGTCAAGGAGTTTAGATAGCCGTCATCATATCGCTTCAAGGTTGGTTCCTTATCAGTATCAGTGGGGTTCTGGGACTACCACTACTGGGGAATGAATAGGATTGATATGAGGAGAATCTTCAGATTTGACTATCTCTAGAAAGAGCGAGAGATTTTCTCGGCTCTTCTGATCCCTATCCTTTCAAGCTTAGAAAAATATCGAGTAGTAATCCATCACTCTCTTTCTGATAAACCAAAACATTTATCCACATCTGTCCTTTAACTGCAATTTTTACCTCTGCATTTACACAAATAAGTGGGGATCAACATAGCTTTAACTTGAAGCCGGGTTTCTTACATTCCTCACACTCAGAAGCGAGTCAGACATCTTGGAAAGTGAAAAAATCGTAGAAAATCCAAAGCGAGCAGTCAAAATCAACAATATCTAACAAATCCAGAAAATCCAAAGCAAATCCAAAAAACAAGCGAAAGCAAAAGCCAAGTGTACTTCACCAAAACTCTGTGAAAAAACAAGGGCCAAACGAGTGAAATTCTTAACGATGCAACCGGTATGGCGGCAGGGAAGATCTGAGGAACAGTTGGAATGGTTCAAGGTACCTGGGTAGAGAGCGCACTAATTATGGTACACCTGACTACCCATCGATTACCAGCGAGTTTTGAAATTCTGCCCGTAGCGTCAGGGACTTAAGCTATATATAACTACCGGAAGTAAGTCAGATGTTTAAAAAAGCAAGCCAACAACATGTCAGCACCACGACATGAAGCGTCAGCACCTAGATATAGTACAAGGAACAAGCAATGTATCTATGATGCTAGGGGATATGGAGATAAATGCAGGTATATACACAAAATGAATAAATATGAAGATGGAAGATCAAATATAATGGAAAAGTTGGATTTTTTAACATACGAATTTCTGGAAATAAAGAAACGAACAACATATCAGAACAGGAAAGAGACATGGAAAAATCCTTATTATTACCCATATTGGATAATGAAGATAACATGCAAACCATCATAGTGATGAATGCGCAGGGTTTAGTTTCGAGTAACTCAAAAAGAAAGATAAAGTTCTTAGAAGAACTAACCCAAAATGAAAAAAATAGAAATAATGAATATAAGTGAAACTTGGTATTCCCAGGGCTAGTAATGATGATCAAGATAAAGGGTTCCAAACTTATAGATCAGATGAAAAATAGGAATCAAGGGGAACCACGATATATAGGAGAGACGTCAATCAAGGAAAAATCTGTGAGAAATATAGTAACACAGAATGTAAATTAATAGCGGTAGAATTTGAATCTGAAAAATTAGTGAACATCGTAATATGCAGATCCCCAAATACTAAAGAGTTTGACATAATAATTGACAAATTGGATGATATATGTAGAAATCACAAAGACTGGACTATGTCTCTATCCAGGACTTTAACTTTCCTTTGTAGAATGGAAAGAATGAGCAAGGAAGACTGTGGTTTACGTTTGGAGGCTACCATTTTTTTAGAACAATTAACTCAGACTAGCCTATACATAAAAATTCTGTCCTGGGCATAGGCTCATACAAGTGTGACACATCAGCCTAGGTAAATAAACCCAGGCCTACTCTTAGCTTGAACTGGTACTTGACGTCAGAGACGGACGAATCTTCATTTTTGGTTAGGGTTGAGGGAAGCTGACTCCCGCGGTTTCTTTAATGCTTCTTAGTAGGAGGATACATGGTGTAAACAACTTATTCCGTAGTGGATTCCTTCCATAATTTTTAGAACTGGTTCCTAAACAGATTCTTATAGTGGTTCTTATACTGGTTCTTATACTTATTCCTATACTGGTTCCATGTAATACAAAAAGTTCATTTAGGACAGCAATCTTGTGTCAAACAGCATGCAGTCCTTAGCCTAGGCTATACTGTACTCATGCCTAACTTAAACTGTTACATTACACAGTTAGCCTGGCTTTACATGCGTAACAGGTGGAATTTAACTAAAGATTTGACATATTCATAAAGTTATAGAAAAATATTGCACATCTTATCCTACGGTTGGTGGCATTGCAACCACATGCAAGCTCATCATGGTGCAATTACGTAGCATTCCCATAACAACTCTGGGTAATTTGCTGCTACATCAAGGTAAAAATACAAAAGAACAATGTTGAGTGTTATGGGCAACAACTACAATATAAACTAAGATAAGTTCATACCTTTTATAAGGGAGAAATATGGCATTTCAAATGAAAATAATGGGAGCTACATTCCTTTCCCCTCTCAAGTCGTCGTACACGTCTTGAACAGTGCGATTTGAGCTTACACAACTACGCACTTACTTGAACTTATGCACTTACGTACACACTCGATCATAGACAACTCAACTCGAGTGGTTAATTTAACGTCTTGATAAGATGAAAAATAATTCGTTTTTCCAGTACACCATTGATGAAGATAATTGTCATTAATTTAAAAGAAGGATTTCCATCATTATATCACTTTGCCCCTGCAGAAATTGGTTTTCATTTATCAAGGACAACCAATCCCTTAAATTACAATATTTAGGGTAGACTATAAATCTGAAAATAATAATACAGATCTTGCAAACGGTAAATACCTCCTATCTCTCAACCAGGGATATAATCTGCAACATTTAATCAGTAATAAGGTCAGCTAAAAGACATACAGAGCAAGTTGTGGGACGCCACCCTTAAGGCACATTTCTACCTAACCAGTGATCTTAAATTCAATTAAGACCTAGTCACTCCTCATTAAGGGCACAATCACTTATGATCATTTTTCTCAAACACCACTTACATTGTCATTCAGGCTCATGCACTCAAAAACCACAAGCGGAAAAACTTTCAGCATTTGTAGATAATATACCTCTTAAAAAGCATCCAAATGACTAACACATCGGCCACATATCGATATTTCAATAAGTGTAGTAGCTTAGATAGTTTACTCACTATACAAAACTCCAAGTGATTACAAGTCCACAATGCTAAAAGATAAAATAATGTTATAGATATAAATTTATAATTACAATCTCTAAGATTGCATGGAAATTGATATATATATATATATATATATATATATATATATATATATATATATATATATATATATATATATATATATATATATATATATATAAATATATCAAATTGTCTGAAGCATGCAAATACAAAAATATTCTTCACAGAAAATACAAAAATGCACAATGCAGTATAAAAAAAAATACAATGATCTCAAATTTCTTCAATTAACCTAGAGGGAGGAACAATATTACTAGCACCTCTGGTTTGTACTCTTTCATTCACTACATCAGGAGTGATATCGTCCATTTCCTGCATTTTTACTAACCACTGTCCTTTTCTAATAAAGGGTTTCACCTTGTCAGCAGCACGTTCAATTGTGGTTTGGTCAAACACGTTTTTCAACTCATATTCTGCACCATCTCTAAACACCTTGGTTACTACATGTGGACTACACCACCTGGGGTTTAGTTTCTTTCTAGTGCTAGGAATCACATCTTCATTTTAACCAACGCAAGAGAGTTTTCATCCACTTTCTCATTTTCCCCCTTTTGATTGGCTATTGCACGATACTTGTTGGCCATCTCTCTATAAGTTTCTGATTTATTTAATGAGCCTTCACAATGGTAGAGTCTTCTACATCATCAACAATTGTAGGTAACACACTAGGTGCTCTGCGAGAGAAAATTACAAAATGAGGTTGTTTCACAAGAGTGGTATGAACTGAAGAATTGAGCACATGCTGTGTTTCACCCAAGTGCTTGGAGGCCATTGATAAGGATGTCACTCTACATTACATTTAGTACTGTTTCATGGTTTATGTATCCATTCACTTACATAATATAACTTTCAGTGTTATCTTATGTTCTTGACATAATTGTCTGAATTGATTTGGTCAATTCAGCACCATTATCAAGAATGACTTTCTACAGGTACACAAAGTCACTCAGATGAACAAAAGTTCTTGCTTACTTCCTCTGTAAACTTACTTCGTAATGGATAGAACTTCACATACCTGCTGTAATGATCAATAACAGTCAATACATATCTATAACCATTTGCACCAGATAACATATCAGTTAATTTCAAGACTGATTTGCTCTAAAGGCTTAGTTACAGGAGGCAATTCTTGGAACTCTTGTTGTAATGAACTACTGGCTTTATGTTTTTGGCAAATAGCATATTCACTTACATAATTGGTAACATCAGTTCGCAATGAAGGCCAATAGAACAGGTTTTCAATAGCACCAGTTGTTTTGCATATACCTAGGTGACCTGATGCTGAATCATGAACAAACTTCAAAGCTACCTTTGTTAAATCCTTAGGAACTACTAATATCAACTGAATTGAGTTATTAACTTTATCTGCGCTTAGATACAACAATCCTTCATGCAACAGGAACTGATTAATCAAAGCTCTAAGAAACTTTTTATGCAGTAATTTACCACCTTCTAGAAAAGTTATTAGTTCAGCCCACCTTGGTTCCTGTAACTGTTTTTCTTTGAACTCATCTTTGCTCAGACCAAGATAATTGTCCCTACTCTGATGAAAGACTGCTCTGACTGCTCTACTTAGTTGATCTGCCACCTGATTATTTTTACATGGCCTGCTCTCTACACGAAATGGTAATCCTGCATCAATTACATCTGCTCATTATAGAGTGACTTTGTCTTTCTCTTGAATACCGAAACTAGAGGCTGATGATCTGTGTGAATGGTAAATGGAACACCCCAAAGGAAATGATGGAAATCTATGACGTGCTAAGACAATAGCAAGTGTTTCTGTGAAGTGATACTTGTGACGCTGTTCTTGGAGAAATATTTAATGAGTTTTTAGCAGTGATCTTGTCTCTACATCCAAACAGCACCTACATGATCTAAACTAGCATGATGAATAATACAAAGGTTTAGTCATCTGAGCCTTTACTAGTACTGGAGCAGTTATTAATGCTTGCTTCATCTGTTCAAAACTGGACTGACAATCTTTTGTACACAAAAAGGGTTCTTTCTCTTTTAAGAGATCAGTCAAGGGAACAGCAATTTTAGCATAATCCTTAATGTGCCTCCTGTAAAACCCATACCTCCTAGAAATCTCTAGTTTCATATGTATTAATAGGGGTTTCATTTTTTGATGGCACTGATATTGTCTGGACATGGTCTACAACCATCTTTTGAAATTATGTGACCTAATAATTCGATTAGCTTTTGGCCTATCAGAAATTTCTTTAGATCTAACTTCACTCCTCTTTCACTGAAAAGTTTGAATAGTTGCTCCTAATCTTTTCAGCAAGACTGAAAACTGGGAGCCCAAACAGCAATATGCCAAGGGCCAGATATTGGACAGGATACGTGAAAAATATAGCTGGAACGCAGCTTAATTCCAAAGGAAGGTGCTTGAATCTGTACAGTGAAACTCATCACTAAAGTTGTTAAATCTCTACTCTCTTCGTCTAATTCCACTTGATAATATAGAACACTCATCTGAGGCATAATAATGGTTTCCTGCAGCTGTTTCTACCATTTCTTCTAATCTAGGTAAAGGGTGAATATCAGCCTGGAGTGTGTTGACTTTACAGTAATCAAGGCACATTCTTTGAGCATGATCATGTTTTCTTTCCAAATTAATAGGGTTTAGCCATGCCGCACTTGAGGGTTCTTATTCTCTTTCTCCCACTATCTTCTAATGTAGTGGAAATAAGGAAGGGGTTTTGGCTTTCAGGAGTATGGATATATGGGGAGACCTAACTGGCTGTGGATCATTTACAGCAATACAGAGCTTTGACATCTTTAGCTTCCTAATTCTTTTCTTCAAGAATAGGCATGAGTGATTTGCAACCAACATGTCTTAATTCTGCTGTAGATCAGCAGTAAGATGGAATTATCTTGCTGAGAAAAGCAAATACTTAAGCTTTCTTCTCTAGTATTGCCTAACTCGATAACATCAACACCTGGAGGAACTAATCTGTTATAATTCTAGTTTTCCTGCATTTTGGAACTGGTTGACTAATGTCTTCTTCACTGATTGTCCTGTAACACCCTAATAAAGTTCCAACCTTCATTGTCATCCTGGTTTTAGTATTATTGACAAGTGGCAAAAACACTTCCTGAGTACCATTAACTTTAAGGCTGTGCAGATTGAGTTTGACACTCCTTAATTTCAGTCACAAATTCTATCAATAACATTAGGAGTTCATCTACAGGTAAGGGTAAGCACTAGCTGTATACTGAGAGTAGAACCAGTTTCTTTTCAAGTCTAATCTAAGCTTTATGAGGTTCATTAAGTTAAAGTACTTTAACCTGTCTGACCCTTTTATTAGAAGGTCTAGGTTTCAGATATCTTACTGGATAAATAAATCTATCTAAAATACTGATTTTATGTGCATCATCCCATGTCACTGGTGCAGAACTAATCAAATCGGCTCCTAACAATAAGTCTGTGTCCAGACAACCATCAGGCACAACAGAAAACAAATGGGTAACTACCCTGGAACCAATGTGAACATCCAATACACTGCACCAAGAACAGGGAGATCATGTTGAGTAACTCCATTAAGGTGTGGCATATTTCTCATTTGACTATGTACAATGTAAACCTAATTTTCTCTGAGCTTCTTCTGTGCTACACATACTTCGCTACCAGTATCAATTAAGGCACAAAACATTGCATTATTTACCACCAAATTGATAGAAGGAGACCAGACTCTTAAAGTTTTAGTCATTTTATTCTTAACAGATTCTGGACACTTTGCTGAACCTCTTACAATTTGGTTTGTGACAATCAAAACGAGCACCTTTTGGAGGTTACATGAACATTCCAGAAGGTTTGATCTCATGACCTTACGGCGTAACAATGCTGATTACTTTCTTTATTCTTACCGAACTTCTTTAATTTGTTAGACAAATCTGCCTAATTTGCTTCCTCGAATCTTGCTACAGTTGTTGTGGTGGGGTGCATTACTATTTACACCACAGGCTGTGGTTAGAATTGGGGTATTAACAGGAAAGAACTCTACATTGGGTAACATCTCCACTTATTGCAGCTAGATGATACTCATACTCAACAAATTCAGTGGATCTCTTTAAGGGTATCCTGTCACCAAGGAAATCCTTGAGCTTTTCTTGGGATGTACTGCTAAATCCTCTATACAACTTCTTTTTCACAAAGCTGTCAGCTTTGGGAAGGGAATCCTTAGGAAATTTCATTTCAAAAGCAAACAATTTACATTTCATTCTGTTAACAAATGCTCTAGGGATTTCATCTATACTGTAACGCTCAATCTCAATTTCCTGCCAAGCCTGCGTAATATTAGCTGGACAAGCAAAGTGGTGATTCATTATGTCCTTAAATTGACTCAAAGATATGTAATTTCCCCTTTTACCCATTTCAGCAGTTAATAAGGTTGCAATTTCTTGTTCCACTCTGGTAAGTGCTACTTGGATTCTATCAACATCTGCAGAAACACAGAACTCTACTTGACTAAAAAGCTAGCAAGTCTGTTATCAGTCCTAACACCTTGTAATTCTGATAACTACAACATCAAAACCTCCTTAGGTTTAAAGATAAATCCTTAGAATGATTATCGAAAAGCTGGAATAAAGGTTATTGACTGCGTTATTGCCCTGCTGGAATGGATTACTGGACATGACTAGCAAGGTATTATTAGATAAATTGTGTGTCAGTACTGAAATTGGGTTATTATGTGGTGTCATTGATTTGTCTGCTTGTCTATGGTAATAAATGGGTTAATGTTTGAACTATTAGCTCTGTTAGAACTGAATGGTGTGGAAGTAACAGGTGTAGATTTTGATAAACTAGCCATTTCCCTTTTCATGCCAATAAGCTGATCACACAATTGTTGCATTTGAGAGCTCTGAGTATCCATGGCAGACAACAAATTATCATAGAAACCTTCTCTCTCTATATCACCCTCCAATTTGTAGGCTATGTTATAAAAGGAATACAGGTCAAAAAATCAACATAAGCTACAATACAACAGGCTAATAGTACCTTAGGCTTGGGTGACATAGGCCTAATCACTGTAGGTTAGGCTATCATACCTGAAAACAAATACAGACCTAATGGCTTCACGGCCAACATTAGGACGTTGGGGTGGATATATGAATCTACAACAGATAAATAAATCCTGCACCGCTGTCACCATATGTAATAATTGTTTAATAATAATGTTGTTATTACTTGTGGCTTGATATGTCAATTGTTCTTACTTACATCCGGAGGCTACCATTCATTTTATAACAATTGACTCAGACTAGCCTATACATAACAATTCAGTCCTGGGCACAGGCTAATACAAGTGTGACACATCAGCCTAGGTAAATAAACCTAGGCCTACTCTTAGCTTGAAGTGGTACTTGACATCAGAGACGGACGACTCTTCATTTTTGGTTAGGGTTGAAGGGAATGCTGACTCCCGTGGTTTGTGTAATGCTTCTTAGTAGGAGGATACATGGTGTAAACAACTTATTCCTAAAGTTCCTTCCATAATTTTTAGAACTGGTTCCTAAACAGGTTCTTATAGTGGTTCTTAAATTTATTCCTATACTGGTTCCCTGTAATATGAAAAGTTCATTTAGGACAGCAATGTTGTGCCAAACAGCATGCAGTCCTTAGCCTAGGCTATACTGTACTCATGCCTAACTTAACTGTTACGAATTTACCTCAAGAACCGACATATTCATAAGTTATGGAAGAATATCGCACATCTTAGCCTTCGGTTGGTGGCATTGCAACCACATGCAAGCTCATCATGGTGCAATTACTTAACATTACCATAAGAACTCTTGGTAATTTGCTGTTACATCAAAGTAAAAATACAAAAGAACACTATTGAGTGTTATGGCAACAACTACAATGTAAACTAAGATAAGTGCATACCTTTTACAAGAGAGAAATATGGCATTTCAAGAGAAAATAAGGGGAACTACAGTAATTTCCCCTCTCAAGTTGCCATACACATCTTGAACAGTGCGATTTCAGCTTATGCAACTATACACTTAGTTGAACTTATGCACTTACCTACGCACACTCGATCATAGACAATCTCAACTTCGAGTGGTTAATAAGATGAAAACCAATTCGGTTTTCCAAAGCGTCATATGGAACAGCGGAGCCGCCGTTGTCGTTCGAGATCGCAGATCTCTTTTCAAGGTCTGTAAAGGCCATGATTCGCCAGCCTCGTTTATTGCCAGATGTTTTGATGCTACGAGGGATTTTTCGAAGAAGTTGAGAATTTCTGGTTGGGTAAATGGAGGCTCTATTACGATAGAGAATCTTGAGAAACTATTGCACTATATGTCGATCCTGAATGGCGTCCCTGATGCTATTGTAAAAAGTTTTGACAAGGAAATAGAAAGGGGGTCAGATGAGAATTTACTGTTCTCTCAAGTTCATAAGCACCTGCTGAAATGTCCTACAGTAGACAGCTCCTTTTTGGATGGGATGCCTAAGTCTTCTGGGTCTATTCCGAAGCATCATACACAGAGTAATTCTGACCCCACAGTTATGAGGTTATGTGCAAAGACTTTTTTATATTGCTTTTTTTTCAAGCATTTAGTGTATGATTTATACTTTATGAGTAACAGGAGGAATTCCCATACCTTTATTTTTATGCTCTTTGGGTTAATAAAGAATTTGTTGACTTCTTCAGATGTTTCGCTGAAAGAGAGTTGAAAGATGTACTCATTGGGAATATGTTGAACTTTGACATTTTGACCTTTTGTAATTTATATTGTGAGACTATAATGTGAATGATCCTTTGAGAACTTTAATATTCCATTTTATTCCATATCTTATTTATTACAATCTAGTTATGTTAGGTTTTGTCAAATAAATTATTTTGACAAAATCTAACATAACTGTAGACCTGAGAGAGAGAGAGAGAGAGAGAGAGAGAGAGAGAGAATGCAGAATGAGCGAGTACTGATATGCGGTACCAGCAGCCTTTGATGCGGTCACTACCAATGCTACCAATAAGATGCGACGTCTCAACTTTTTAGTATGAGGTAAGCAGTGAAATTACCTGTCAACTGGGCTTCATATATGTCAGTCTCATTCATTATGGGTTATTTTTTTTATTCGCATTCATTAACCTACGAAAATCGTTTACTCTCCAGTTTACTATATTTAGGGAATAACTTAATACTCCAGAGGAATTATAACTGATAAGTTCTTGTAAGTCAAACTAAGGCATTTCTTTATATTACAAACAGTGATAGAAGAGACTTTGATCAACTTTCTATCAACTGAGATATGATCAACATTCCATAGCTGTGGTAAATGGTTGATGTTTGAACAAACAGCAGTGGTAAAAAATGAGTTAATTTTATTTATAAATGGCTCGAAATTATTTCTTTCA
>NC_089748.1:824133-831633 GCF_040412425.1 Macrobrachium rosenbergii | reverse complement strand
ATTTGTAACTCTTCAGGAGCCTTTGATACATCAACTAAGTGAGGTTGAAAAGCAAGTTTCAGAGTGATGTTATGCTTTTCAAAATCATTGAATCTTTTATTGTATTCTTCTATCAGTGTGTCTAAAACCGACCACCTTGATAGCTAGTTTCCATAAGATATCTTCATTTCCTCATTACCTTCATGTAAGCTGGGAAAATGTTCTTCAAAAGTTTGATTGAGCCAAAAAGGACTTAAAAATACAACAGTTTCTTTCTAAATGCCTGAATTTTTTGCCACATATCATACATTTATTTCTGCCTTGCAATGAAATGTTTAACTCATTTTGCTTTGACATCACATCACATAAAAAGGCAACATTTCTGTAAAAATTTGGATCTGATAAATCACAATACTTGTTGTTTTCTTTGAAAAAGTCAATAATTTGCCTTCGTAAAGACAAAATTTTGACCAGTACTTTCCCTTGCGACAACCAGCGTACTTTTGAGTGGTGTGGCAAATCTACACTAATTACTTCGTCATCCATCATCAGCATGTTTCGAAATTGACGATGCTTTGAGGCATTCACTCGAATATAGTTAACAATGCTTATAACCTTTTGCAAGGTGTCATTTAAAGTTACAGATTTTACACAGAGATTTTACTGATGTAAAATACAATGAAAAGAAATCAGTACATTTGGTTCTTGGGTTTCTCTCTTAAGATGTCCAATAAATCCTTCATTTTTAGCCATCACAGCTGGAGCACTATCAGTGCACACACTTACCAAATTAGTAAAATTTAGTCCAATTTTATGACATTGCTCTTTGAAGTTGTTAAAAATATCTATCCCACGTGTCCTTCTTTAAGGATGCCTAAAGCAAACAATTCTTCATATAACTGAAAATCATCTGTTATGGCACGAATAAAATATAATACTTGTGCTGAATCAGTGGAATCTGTGGATTCATCCAAAGCTACTGAGTAATATATATTCTCTTTTTTTTATTATATTCTTCAATTGTTCTGTTACATTGCAGGCCAATTCGTGCTGTCGATCTTTAGTCCTTCTTGAAAGAGGCACCTCTTTATACTTATTAACTTTAACCGGAAATATACATCCTACTACTTCTAAAATACATTCTTTTATGAGTTCTGCATTGCTGAATGGCTTACCATTTTTTCCAAGCAAATATGCAACTTTGTAGCTTGCTTCTGTCGTAGCATTCCCTTGATGTAACAGACTGTAAAAATTGTCTGCTTCTGTTTTCCATCTTTCAGTTTCTGCAGTGCTATATTTCTAGGCTCACCCTCTAATTTGGCATATTTATTGTCTTTATGAATAGCGTAGTGTTGCTGTGCATTTAATTTCTTAACTGTAACAATTGCAGTATCACAATGACATTTTGCCTCTAGTATTCACTAAAAAATATTGAAGTTCCCGTTCTTCATTAAGGATCCTGTTTTCTTCTTTCAAAGTCTGTTTTAACATTTTTGACATAATTATGGGTCAAAAAGAAATGTATTTATTCTTAAAAGCCATAAAAAATGGTTAATAAGGAATTAGTAAGGCCAGCCGCACACTGACCCAGACAAAACAGTCTTAGACAAGAGATCAATAAACCTGCATCCACAACCATGTTATAATAATAATAATAATAATTATTATTTCAGCAACAACAACAACAATATAGATTAGTTACATTTTTTCTGTGATTAGTATTATTGTTTATCATACCTAATTGTTGCAGAAACAATGTCAAATATCAACAGTTTCCAATTTCCCAAAATGACATTGCTGAATTCATGGCCAAGATTCCAAGAACATGGTTTCGGACTCTGATTGACTGTGTCTTATCTAAAGACTGTTCTGTTTGGAACTGTGTACAGCCGCCCTGACATATTAGCAATAATACGATCAATGTATCTTATTAAGTCACAATGGCTTTGTGATAGAATGAACTACTGTCTTTAACAAAATGACAGGGACGCTGTCTGGTCCGGCTGCTGATCCATATTTAATTTCATTAATAGCCTGCACAATATCAGCTTCATTAATATCTATGTCCGATAAATATTCACTATTTTCATCTCTTATTTCTGTATGATTATCTTCATTATCAATTCTAGGTGTAAATTCTCTCTTATATCTTTCTGCTAATATGTTGCATATTTCCTTTTTTTCATTCGTTAATCGCCCCTCAATTCTTAAAGGGCCTATTTCTACTCTTCTTTTATTCATATTTTTCGCATATGAGTAAAATATTTTGGGGTTTTGCTTGATATTTTTTAGGGTCTTTTCTTCTACGTCCCGTTTTTCATTTTCTTTTGATTGTATAATCTCTTGTTCTGCATTATCTATCTTACTTTTTACTTCCATCACTTTCCATGCATTCTTTTCTTTTGCAAGACCTTTTTTCTACTTTCTGATTTTCTGGAACAAGATCCTTCTGTCTCTTGGTATGCGTGACTGATGTTTACTTTTCTTCTTTGGTATATTTCAGACCATAATGTCATAGAATTAACAGTCCATTCCAAAGCATATGAAAACAGAGATAAGCAAGACGAAAAACTGGGAAAGATATGGAAAATACAATTTCTATAGTAAGAATATAAAATGGTCAGAAATAGATGGGAAAACATATTCGTAAGTGATAATATACAGGTAAATACGGATATATTACATAAAATATTAGAGGAAATGGTGGAAAAATATATACCGAAGGAGAAAAGTAAACATCAGTCACGCATACCAAGAGACAGAAGGATCTTGTTCCAGAAAATCAGAAAGTGGAAAAAAGGTCTTGCAAAAGAAAAGAATGCATGGAAAGTGATGGAAGTAAAAAGTAAGATAGAAAATGCAGAACAAAAGATTATACAATCAAAAGAAAATGAAAAATGGGACTTAGAAGAAAAGAACCTAAAAAATATCAAGCAAAACCCCAAAATATTTTACTCACATATGCAAAAAACATGAATAAAAGAAGAGTAGAAATAGGCCCTCTAAGAATTGAAGGGTGATTAACGAATGAAAAAAAGGAAATATGCAACATATTAGCAGAAGGATATAAGAGAGAATTTACACCTAGAATTGATCATAAAGAAAATGATACTTTAATGTAAGAGATTACTTTAATATGTTTACAATGTGTATAATGAACATATAATGTATTGCATGTAATAAAAGATAAAAAAATAAGCTAAAACGCCGAGGATTACTATGATTCTTCTATCTTTAAAACCATCATTGGCATTCTGAAAGTAGCGCATCTATATTCTGGCTACCATAAATTAAAATGGTGCGTTCAATAAATATGCCGATTAGCAAATTACCTATTTGTAAAAAATATATATATGGCGTATCATTCATCATAAAGGTCCATGAGGAAAGTGGATATCCAGAGTGGAAACCGGTAAATATCGAAATATTTATGCCGAGAAAAAAGTGAAGCAACTAAGCAATAAACCCTCCAGTTTAACAAAAACAGAAATTTTAAGAAAAACATTATTTTCGCGATTTTTAAATAATTAAACGACTGTTCGTTCTCCGTGAAGTTTCCATTTAAGAGGATCTGGAAGAGTATACCTAATGGGTCACTATAGGGCCAGCATACGTTATTATGTTAAAGCAATTGGTTTTTACCCTAACTAGCCAAAGGCTAATTTGGCTATAATACCTAATTGGCTTCTCTATTTCATAAGCATAAAAAAATGTCTTGTAAAGATTAAATTTCAAACATTATAATATATATATATATATATATATATATATATATTATAGTTTGAAATTAATCTTTAAGACATTTTATGCTTATGAAAATAAAGCAATTAAATATAATAAATTAACTACAATGAATGAGAAGCAAAAAACAATTAACTTCTTTCTTTCAACTAACCTATAACCGTGTGCTCTCTTCAGATCTGTAAATGAAGCTTCGCAGGCGCAAACTGGTATCGTTTAATCATTTAAAATCGGCGTCTTTTTTCTTAAAATTTCTGTTTTTGTTTAGTTGCTGCATTTTTCCGATATTCGATGTTGTTCCACTTCATGGTTTATGATGATGATACGCCATATATATGACACGCAAATAGGTATTCACATGCTGAATGTTTGTATTTGAACGCACCATTTTATTATGTTAGCCAGGCGCTAGTGTTACTTTCGAGGCTTAACGTGTTTTAAGATGAAGAATCATGTCACGGCGTTTAACGACACATCTTTATTGCAATATATTCTGTGTTCGTGCCATTATGGCTGCTATTAAAAGCAAATATAATTTTCTTTATGATCACAATTCTAGGTGTAAATTCTCTGTATATCGCTGCTAATATGTTATATTTCCCTTTTTTCATTCGTTATCTACTTCAATTAGCAGGGCCTATTTACCTGGCTTCTTTTTATTCATGTTTTTACGTATGTGATAAAAATATTTTGAGGTTTTGTGATATTTTTACAGGTCTTTTTAACTACAGAGTCATTTTTCTGGTGTATAATCTTTTGTTCTGCATTTCTATCTTGCTTTTACTTCCATCACTTTCCATGCATTCTTTTCTTTGCAAGACACCTTTTTCCACTCTGTTACTACTGATTAAAATCATCTGCTGGTATGCGTGACGTGTTTACTTTTTGCTCCTTACATTCATATATTTTCACCATTTCACTCTAATGACACATGTAATATATCCGTATTTATAACATGTCATCACTTGTATCTATTCTATAGAGAACCAGTGTTCATATCTTTCCCCTTTGCTTATCTCTGTTTTATAATAACTTTTAGGTGGGCTGATGAAATCTATGACGACAACAGTACCGGAAAAGTAGGCATCGTCGCGCTGCCAAGACGAAGATCTTGTTCAGAAAAATGTCGAAAGTAGAAAAGATATTTGCAAAAAGAATAAATGAAAATAAATGAATGAATAATGCGAAGACAGAAGATTATACAATCAGAAAATGTGAGACGTGAAGACACAAAAATATCCGAAAGCAAACTACAGTATTTATAGTAATAGAAAATCTATGAATAAAAGAAGAGCCAGCTAGGAAGTGAGGGAGCGATGATGAAAAAAGGAAATACAACATATTAACTGAAAGGTGCTGGAAATTTACCTAGAGTGATGATGAAGATGTCGCTGAAATAAGTGAAAATAGTGAATGACTATCCGGACATAAATGAAGCTGATGTGTGCGAATATTAATGGTAAGTAATGGATCTTTTAACGGACCAGACTGGGTCCCTGTCATTTGTTAAAGGCTGGTTCGACTGTCTGAAAGCCATTGTGACACAGACCATTGATCGCTGTTGTGCTAATATGTCAGTGACTATCTGATTCCAAACAGAACAGTCTTTAGTGGTACAGTCAATCAGGTCAGGCTTTCATGTTCTTGGAATCTTGGCCGTAATTCCAGCTGTCTCATTTTGAAAAGTGAAAACTATTGACATTGTTCTGCAACAAATCAGGTATGATAAACAACAATACTGTCACAGAAAAATAACTGTCCTGTTTGTTGTTGACATTGCTAATAACATAGTATTATGTGTACATTATAACATGTTGTGAATGCAACTCTGACACTTGTCTAAGACTGTTTGTCTGGAGCAGTGTGCGGCTTCAACTACCATATTAACATTTTTATGGCTTTGAAATAAATGCATTCCTGACCCATAATGTTAAAACGGAGCAAGAGACCTCAATGTTTTTAGTGGTATACTGGAGGAGCAAAATGTGTTGTCTGGTGTTTAAGTAAATGCACAGCTTATATTCATGAAGACAATAAATATGTAGAGGGTGACTAAACGCCTGGCACTGCAAAAACAGATGGCTGAAAACGAACATTTTACAGTCTGTTACATCGAGAATCTTTTACGACAGCTGTGCTGTTCTTGGAGCCATTCCGCTTTCACTCTGCAAGGCTGCGTAGGCGGTTAAAGACAATAGTATAAAAGGCAGCATTTTCTTTCAAATATGGCACCAACTGTCTTATTTGAAACAATTGAAGAATATAACCAAGAAATTATCTGAAACACTCGGTCAGTCACAGATTCCGCGATTCAGCGCAAGTATTACATTCGTGTATAACAGGTGATTTTCGGTGTATCGAAGGAGTGCAGGCGCGTAAGAAAGGCGCGTGGTGAATATTTTTAGACTTCGAAAGCAATGTCATGTGACGGATAGAGGCTACTATTTGTTGAAGATGTTGCGCCAGTGCTCCGGCTGTGATGACTAAAAATGAAGGATATTGGACATCTAGAGAAAGGCAAGAACAAATGTGCTGATTTCTTTTTCATTATTTTGCATCGTGAAACTCTGTGTAAATCAACGACTTTAAATGACACCTTGCAAAAGGTTATGGCGCATTGTTGATACTATTCGGAAGTGAATACTGTATCGTCGAATTTCAAAACATGCTGACGATGAATGACAGTAATAGTGTGAATTTACCGCACCGCTCAAATACTTTGGTATCTCTTTGGTCAGGCAAATCTTTCAAGGCAAGTATGACTTTTCAAGAAAACTTACATCGAAGTATGTGTTTATCGAATCCCAAGTACTCACACCTACAAGCTATGTGATGTGATGTTAAAGCAAATGATTAACATTTCATTACAGGCGAAAATAAATGCATGATATGTGGCAGAAAACTAGAGCATTAGAAAGAAACTGTTGTATTCTGTCACTTTTTAATATCCATTCCCAGCTTACGAGTAATAGTGAAAATGAAGATATCTATGAAGCTTTGAAGAGCGCTAGTCATTTAGTACACTGATAAAATGCAATAAAGATTCAATGATTTTTGAAAAACAGTTTGCCTTTCTGAAACGCTTTTCAACCTCACTTGAATTGATGTATCAAGAAAGCTCCTGTTGAAAATGTGCGAGGATAACATCCTGAAGTCTGTTTGACACCCGTCGAATTTGAAGTACGTAAGTATGTGCGATGTTCGTGAACATGCACATTTGACGACTGATTTCCTGACACTCTTCGGCATATGATGATCCACATTTTTGAGCAACAATCAAGTTCACTGAAGTACAGTTGACTGGCATTCCGAATTGAACAAGAACACGTCGTCTTTCTTAAGCTAAATAAAGAGAAGTCGTGGTGTACCTACTTCGCATGCTTACTTTACATATATTAGTGTTTAATGGTTATATTCTCGTGTTTATAATAACTACATGGAGTGGCCATTCCTTTTACTTCATGATACAAAGAACCTTCTTCTGGTTAAAATATTTGAATAATAAATGGTTTTCGATATTATTCATTATTACTGAAAACTATTGCATAAATAAAGCTGTTTAATATGTTTTCGATATTTTTCATTACATATTGCTATAAAAGTACTTATAAATAATGTGTTGAAATGATAGTTTCATTCTATAAACCTGTCTTTATTAAATTACCTAATAAGTATTTGAGAATGAAATGACTTAAAATTTCTATGCGGCTGCTATGAGTTGATATTAATAGTAACTAAATACACAAAAACTTCCCCAACCTGGTCAGACGCAATATCTGT
>NC_089748.1:799133-819133 GCF_040412425.1 Macrobrachium rosenbergii | reverse complement strand
GAGGCTGGCGAATCATAGCTACAGACCTTGAAAAGTCTGCGATCTCGAACGACAACAACGGCTCCGCTGTTCCATATGACGCTTTGGAAAATACAATTTGGTTTCTTTGTCTTCCTCGAAGTTGAGATTGTCTATGATCGAGTGTGCGTAGGTAAGTGCATAAGTTCAACTAAGTGTATAGTTGCATAAGCTCAAATCGCACTGTTCAAGATGTGTATGGCAACTTGAGAGGGGAAATGACTGTAGTTCCCCCTTGGCCTCTTGAAATACCATATTCTCTCTTGTAAAAAGGTATGCACTTATCTTAGTTTACATTGTAGTTGTTTATATAACACTCAATAGTGTTCTTTTGTATTTTACTTTGATGTAACTGCAAATTACCAAGAGTTCTTATGGTAATGTTAAGTAATTGCACCATGATGACCTTGCATGTGGTTGCAATGCCACCAACCGAAGGCTAAGATGTGCGATATTCTTCCATAACTTTATGAATATGTCAATTCTTGAGTTAAATTCCACCTGTTATTCATA
Organism: Macrobrachium rosenbergii; assembly: GCF_040412425.1. NCBI lineage: Eukaryota > Metazoa > Arthropoda > Malacostraca > Decapoda > Palaemonidae > Macrobrachium > Macrobrachium rosenbergii. Next base: position 818,602 of record NC_089748.1, on the reverse strand, counting down.
TAAAGCCAGGTTAACTGTGTAATGTATCAGTTTAAGTTAGGCATGAGTACAGTATAGCCTAGGCTAAGGACTGCATGCTGTTTGACACAACATTGCTGTCCTAAATGAACTTTTTATATTACAGGGAACCAGTATAGGAATAAGTTTAAGAACCAGTATAAGAACCTGTTTAGGAACCAGTTCTAACAATTACGGAAGGAACACTAGGAATACATTGTTTACACCCTGTATCCTCCTACTAAGAAACATTACACAAACCACGGGAGTCAGCATTCCCCTTCAACCTATTCCAAAAGTAGAAGGTCGTCCGTCTCTGATGTCAAGTACCACTTCAAATGAAGTAGGCCTAGGTTTATTTACCTAGGCTGATGTATCACACTTGTGATAGCCTGTGCCCAGTTGATTGTATGTATAGGCTAGTCTGAGTCAATTGTTATAAAATGAATGGTAGCCTCCGGATGTAGTAGGTGACATATCAAATACAAGTAATTAACAACATTATTATTAAACAATTGTACATATGGTGACAGCTTTGTAGGATTTATTTATCTGTTGTAGATTCATATATCCACCCCAACGTCCTAATGTTGGCCGCGAAGCCATTAGGTCTGTATTTGTTTTCAGGTATGATAGCCTAACCTACAGTGATTAGGCCTATGTCACCCAAGCCTAAGGTACCATTCGCCTTTTGTATAGTAGCCTATGTTGATTTTTGACTGTATTCCTTATATAGCGCCTAAATTGGAGGGTGCGATATAGAGAAGAAGTTTCTATGATAATTTGTTGTCTGCCATGGATACTCAGAGCTCTCAAATGCAACAATTGTTGATCAGCTTATTGACATGAGAAATGGCTAGTTTATCCAAAATCTACACCTCATTCTTCACACCATTCAGTTCTAACCAGAGCTAATAGTTTTAAACATTAACCCATTTATTACCATAGACAAGCAGACAAATCAATGACACCACATAATAACCCAATTTCAGTACTGACACACAATTTATCTAATAATACCTTGCTAGTCATGTCCAGTAATCCATTCCAGGGCAATAACGCAGTCAATAACTCTTTTATTCCAGTTGATAATCATTCTAAGGGATTTATCTTTAAACCTAAGGATATTTTGATGTTGTAGTTATCAGAATTACAAGGTGTTAGGACTGATAACAGACTTGCTAGCTTTTTAGTCAAGTAGAGTTCTGTGTTTCTGCAGATGTTGATAGAATCCAAGTAGCACTTACCAGAGTGGAACAAGAAATTGCAACCTTATTAACTGCTGAAATGGGTAAAAGGGGAAATTACATATCTTTGAGTCAATTTAAGGACATAATGAATCACCACTTTGCTTGTCCAGCTAATATTACGCAGGCTTGGCAGGAAATTGAGATTAGGCGTTACAGTATAGATGAAATCCCTAGAGCATTTGTTAACAGAATGAAATGTAAATTGTTTGCTTTTGAAATGGAATTTCCTAAGAGTTCCCTTCCCCCAAATGACAGCTTTGTGAAAAATAAGTTGTATAGAAGTTGTGACATCCCAAGAAAGCTCAGGATTTCCTTGGTGACAGGATACCCTTAAAGAGATCCACTGAATTTGTTGAGTATGAGTATCATCTAGCTGCAATAAGTGGAGATGTTACCCAATGTAGAGTTCTTCCTGTTAATAATTCTAATTCCCAACCACAGCCTGTAGTAAATAGTAATGCACCTACCACAACAGAATTGCAAGATCTGAGGAAGCAAATTAGTGATTTGTCTAACAAATTAAAGAAGTTCGGTAAGAATAAAGAAAGTAATCAGTATTGTGCTTACTGTAAGGTCAGAGATCACAAACCTTCTGAATGTTCATGTAACCCTCCAAAAGGTGTTTGTTTTGATTGTCACAAACCAAATTGTAAGAGGTTCAGCAAAGTGTCCAGGACCTGTTAAGAATAAATGACTAAACTTAAGTGTCAGGTCTCCTTCTATCAATTTGATGATAAACAATGTAATGTGTTGTGCCTTAATTGATACTGGTAGTGAAGTATGTGTAGCACAGAAGAAGCTCATAGAAACTTTAGGTTTACATTGTAATCAAATGAGAAATATACCACAACTTACTGGAGTTACTCAACACGTCTTCCCTGTTCTTGGTACAGTGCATTGGATGTTCACATTGGTTCCAGGGTAGTTACCCATTTGTTTTCTGTTGTGCCTGATGGTTATCTGGACACAGACTTATTGTTAGGAGCCGATTTGATTAGTTCTGCACCAGTGACATGGGATGATGCACATAAATCAGTATTTTAGATAGATTTATTTATCCCATTAAGATATCTGAAACCTAGACCTTCTAATAAAGAGGTCAGACAGGTTAAAGTACTTTAACTTAATGAACCTCATAAAGCTTAGATTAGACTTGAAAAGAAACTGGTTCTACCTCAGTATACAGCTAGTGTTTACCCCTTACCTGTAGATGAACCTCCTAACACATTGATAGAATTTGTGACTGAAATTAAGGAGTGTCAAACTCAATCTGCACTGTGCCTTAAAGTTAATGGTACTCAGGAAGTGTTTTTGCCACTTGTCAATAATACTAAAACCAGGATGACAATGAAGGTTGGAACTTTATTAGGGTGTTACAGGACAATCAGTGAAGAAGACATTAGTCAACCAGTTCCAAAATTCAGGAAAACTAGAATTCAGAATGATTTAGTTCCTCCAGGTGTTGATGTTAATATCGAGTTAGGCAATACTAGAGAAGAAAAGCTTAAGTATTTGCTTTCTCAGCAAGATAATTCCCATCTTACTGCTGATCTACAGGCAGAATTAAGTGACATGTTGGTTGCAAATCACTCAGTGCTCATTCTTGAAGAAAAAGAATTAGGGAAGTTTAAAGATGTCAAAGCTCTTATTGCTGTAAATGATCCACAGCCAGTTAGGTCTCCCATATATCCATACCCTGAAAAAGCCAAAACCCTTCCTTATTTCCACTACATTAGAAGATATGGGAGAAAGAGGAATAATAGAACCCTCAAGTGCGGCATGGCTAAACCCTATTGTACTTGTTAGGAAACATGATCATGCTCAAAGAATGTGCCTTGATTACTGTAAAGTCAACACACCTCCAGGCTGATATTCACCCTTTACCTAGATTAGAAGAAATGGTAGAAACAGCTGCAGGAAACCATTATTATGCTTCCTAGACATGAAAAATGCATATTATCAAGTGGAATTAGACGAAGAGAGTAGAGATTTAACAACTTTTAGTGATGGAGTTTCACTGTACAGATTCAAGCATCTTCCTTTTGAATTAAGCTGCATTCCAGCTATATTTTCACGCATCCTGTCCAATATCTTGGTTCCTGTTATTATTGTTGTTTGGGCTCCCAGTTTTCTAGTCTTGTTGTAAAGATTAGAGCAACTATTCAAACTTTTCAGTGAAAGAGGAGTGAAGTTAGATCTAAAGAAATTTCTGATTGGCCAAAAGGTAATCAAATTATTAGGTCACATAATTTCAAAAGATGGTTGTAGACCATGTCCAGACAATATCAGTGCCATCAAAAAATGAAACCCCCTATTAATGTTAAGGAAACTAGGAGATTTCTAGGAGTGTATGGGTTTTACAGGAGGCACATTAAGGATTATGCTAAAATTGCTGTTCCCTTGACTAATCTCTTAAAAGAGAAAGAACGCTTTCTGTGTACAAAAGATTGTCAGTCCAGTTTTGAACAGATGAAGCAAGCATTAATAACTGCTCCAGTACTAGTAAAGGCTCAGATGACTAAACCTTTTGTATTATTCACTGGTGCTAGTTTAGATCATGTAGGTGCTGTTTGGATGTAGAGACAAGATCATCAGTTAAAACCTATTAAATATTTCTCCAAGAACAGCGTTACAGTACCACTACAGAGAAACACTTGCTATTGTCTTAGCATGTCATAGATTCCATCATTTCCTCTGGGGGTGTTCCATTTACCATTCACACAGATCATCAGCCTCTAGTTTCGGTATTCAAGAGAAAGTCAAAGTCACCTATAATGAGCAGATGTGTAATTGAGATGCAGGATTACCATTTCAAGGTAGAGTATAGGCCATGTAAAAATAATCAGGTGGCAGATCAACTAAGTAGAGCAGTCAGAGCAGTCTTTCATCAGAGTAGGGACAATTATCTTGGTCTGAGCAAAGATGAGTTCAAAGAAAACAGTTACAGGAACCAGGTGGAGCTGAACTAATAACTTTTCTAGAAGGTGTGATGCTGCATAAAGTTTCTTTAGGCTTTGATTAATCAGTTCCTGTTGCATGTGAAGGATTGTTGTATCTAAGCGCAGATAAAGTTAATAACTCAATTCAGTTGATATTAGTAGTTCTAAGGATTTAACAAGGTAGCTTTGAAGTTTGTTCATGATTCAGCATCAGGTCACCTAGGTATATGCAAAACAACTAGTTATGTGAAAACCTGTTCTATTAGCCTTCATTGCGAACTGATGTTACCAATTATGTAAGTGAATATGCTGTTGCCAAAAACATAAAACCAGTAGTTCATTACAACAAGGTTCCAAGAATTGCCTCCTGTAACTAAATACTTTAGAGCAAATCAGTCTTGAATTAACTTGATATCTTATCTGGTGCAAATGGTTATAGATATGTATTGACTGTTATTGATCATTACAGCAGGTATGTGAAGTTCTATCCATTACGAAGTAAGTTTACAGAGGAAGTAAGCAAGAACTTTCTTGTCTATCTGAGTGACTTTGGTGTACCTGTGGCAGTCATTCTTGATAATGGTGCTGAATTGGCCTCAAATCTAATTCAGACAATTATATCCAAGAACATAAAGATAAATACTGGTTATATTACAGTGTAAGTGAATGGATACATAAAACCATGAAAACAGTACTAAATGTAATGTGTAGAGGACATCCTTATCAATGGCCTAAGCACTTGGGTGAAACACAGCATGTGCTCAATTCTTCTGTTCATACCACTCTTGGTGAACAACCTCATTTTGTAATTTTCTCTCGCAGAGCACCTAGTGTGTTACCTACAATTGTTGATGATGTAGAAGACTCTACCATTGTGAAGGCTCATTAAATAAATCAGAAACTTATAGAGAGATGGCCAGCAAGTATCGTGCAATAGCCAATCAAAAGGGGGAAAATGAGAAAGTGGATGAAAACTCTCTTGCGTTGGTTAAAAATGATGTGATTCCTAGCACTAGAAAGAAACTAAACCCCAGGTGGTGTAGTCCACATGTAGTAACCAAGGTGTTTAGAGATGGTGCAGAATATGAGTTGAAAAACGTGTTTGTGACAAACCTACAATTGAACGATGCTGCTGACAAATTAGAAACCCTTTATTAGAAAAGGACAGTGGTTAGTAAAAATGCAGAAATGGACGATATCACTCTTGATGTAGTGAATGTAGAGTAAACCAGAGGTGCTAATGTATTTCCTCCCTCTAGGTTAATTGAAGAAATTTAAGATCATTGTATTTATTTTACACTGCATTGTGCATTTTTGTATTTTCTGTGAAAGATATGTTTGTCTAAAATATTTTAGACAATTATATATATATATATATATATATATATATATATATATATATATATATATATATATATATATATATATATATATATATATATATATATATATATATCAATTTCAAGTGTATCTTGTATATTGTATTCATAGATTATAGATCTGATAATGACTTTGCTTGTTTTGTGCACAGGGGACTTGTACTCACTTGAGTTTTGTATGAAGAGTAACCAGTCCAAAAGCTTTACAAACTCTGTTTGAGTTGTTCTAGTTATGTGGCCGATGTGTAAGTTAGTCATTTGGATGCTTTAAGAGGTATATTATCTACAAAGGAAAGTTTTTCCTGCTTGTGGTTTTTGAGTGCATGAGCCTGAATGGCAATGTAAGTGGTGTTTGAGAAAAATGATCATAAGTGATTGTGCCCTTAATGAAGGAGTGACTAGGTCTTAGTGAATTTAAGATCACTGGTTAGGCGAAATGTGCCTTAAGTGGCGTCCAACTTGCTCTGTATGTCTTTTAGCTGACCTTGTTACTGATTTAAATGTTACGGATTATCCTGGTTGAAGATGGGAAATTATTTACCGTTTGCAAGATCTGTATTATTATTTTCAGATTTATAGTCTACCCTAAATATTGTAATTTAAGGGACTGGTTGTCCTTGATAAATGAAAACCAATTTCTGCAGGGGCAAAGTGATATAATGATGGAAATCCTTCTTTTAAATTAATGACAATTATCTTCATCAATGGTGTACTGGGAAAACAAATTATTTTTCATCTTATCAAGACATTAAATTAACCACTAAATTGAGATTGTCTATGATCGAGTGTGTGCATAGTAAGTGCGTAAGTTCAACTAAGTGCGTAGTTGCGTAAGCTCAAATCGCACTGTTCAAGACGTGTACGACGACTTGAGAGGGGAAAGGAATGTAGCTCCCATTATTTTCATTTGAAATGCCATATTTCTCCCTTGTAAAAGGTATGCACTTATCTTAGTTTATATTGTAGTTGTTCCCATAACACTCAACATTGTTCTTTTGTATTTTACGCATTGCTTGCAGCAAATTACCCAGGTTGTTATGGGAGATACTCGTAATTGCACCATGATGAGCTTGCATGTGGTTGCAATGCCACCAACCATGAGATAAGATGTGCAATATTTTCTATAGCATGAATATGTCAAATCTTTAGTTAAATTCACACTATTCATGTAAGCCAGGCTAACTGTGTAATGTAACAGTTAAGTTAGGCATGAGTACAGTATAGCCTAGGCTAAGGACTGCATGCTGTTTGGCACAAGATTGCTGTCCTAAATGAACTTTTGTATTACATGGAACCAGTATAGGAATAAGTATAAGAACCAGTATAAGAACCACTATAAGAACCTGTTTAGGAACCAGTTCTAACAATTATGGAAGGAACTTTTGGAATAAGTTGTTTACACCATGTATCCTCCTACTAAGAAGCATTAAATAAACTGCAGGAGTCAGCCTTTCCCTCAACCCTAACCAAAAATGAAGATTCAACTGTCTCTGATGTCAAGTACCAGTTCAAGCTAAGAGTGGGCCTGGGTTTATTTACGTAGGCTGATGTGTCACACTTGTATGAGCCTATGCCCAGGACTGAATTTTTGTGTATAGGCTAGTCTGAGTTAATTGTTCTAAAATAAATGGTAGCCTCCAAACGTAAACCACAGTCTCCTGCTCATTCTTTCCATTCTGCGAAAGGAAAGTTAAAGTCTCCGGATAGGAGTATAGTCCAGTCTTTGTGATTTCTACATATATCATCCAATTTGTCAATTATTATGTCAAACTCTTTAGTATTTGGGGATCTGCATATTACGATGTTCACTAATTTTCAATTACGATTCTACAGCTATTAATTTACATTCTGTGTTACTATATTTCTCACAGATTTTCCTTGATTGACGTCTCTCCTATATATCATGGTTCCTTGATTCTATTTTTTTTTATCTGATCTAAGTTTGAACCCTTTATCTGATCATCATTGCAAGTCTCTTGGAATGCAAGTTTCACTTATATTCGTATTTCTATTTTTTCATTTTGGGTTAGTTCTTCTAGAGCTTTATCTTTCTTTTGAGTTACTAGAAACTAAACCCTCATACATTCATCACTATGATGGTTTGCATATTATCTTCATTATCCAATATGGGTAATAATAAGGATTTTCCATGTCTCTTTCCTGTTCTGATGTATTTATTTCGTTTCTTTATTTCCAGAAATTCGTATGTTAAAAATCCAACTTTTCATTATATTTGTCTTACCATCCTTCATATTTATTCATTTGTGTATATACATAAATTTAATATCATATCTAGCATCATGAGTATTCTTGTTCGCTTATGCTATCTCAGGTGCTGGCACTCATGTCAAGTGGTGCTGACGCTGTTGTTGGCTTACTTTTTAAACATCTGACTTACCTGGTAGTTATATATATAGCTTAAGTCCCTGACGCGCGGCAGAATTTCAAAACTCGCGGCAATCGCCGATGGGTAGTCAGGTGTACCACTAGTGCGCCCTCTACCCAGGTGCAGTAGCCATTCCAACTGTTCCTCAGATCTTCCCTGCCGCCATACCGGTTGCATCGTTAAGAATTTTGCTCGTTTAGCCCGTGAATTTTCACAGAGTTTTGGTGAAGTACACTTTGGCTTTGGCTTTCGCTTGTTTTTTGGATTGGCTTTGGATTTTCTGGATTTGTTAGATATTATTGATTTTGACCTTGCTCGCTTTGGATTTTTCTTACGATTTTCACTTTCCAAGATGTCTGACTCTGCTTCAGTGTGAGAATGTGTGTGAGAAGTGTAAAACCCGGCTTGCTAAAGCGCGTTGGATCCCCACTCTATTTAATGTAAATGCAGAGGTAAAATTGCAAGTTAAAGGACAGATGTGATGAATGTTTTTGGTTTATCAGAAGAGAGTGGATGGATTACTACCCGATATTTTCTAAGCTTGAAAGGGATAGGATCCAGAAGAGCGGAGATAGTAAATCTCGCTCTTCTAGAGATAGTCAGGGAATTGAAGATTCTCCTCATATCAATCCTATTATTCATTCCCCAGTAGTGGTAGTCCCAGAACCCCCCACTGATACTGATAAGGAACCAACCTTGAAGGACATGATGACGGCCATTCAAACCCTTGGACAAAAGGTAGAATCCCTCGCAAGAGACAGAGAGGATTTATGGTCGAATGTGAGAGATCTGAAACATTCAAGTGTTAATGAGAAAAATAAGAGTGCAAGTGTTGTGGAGGGTGCGGTTGCTCGGTCCTGTCATTATCTAGTCTAAGACCTCTTAGCTCACCAACCCTGTGAGAAGGAATGTCGACCGGGCGAAGGGAGGCGAGCTTACAGCTACCGAGCAGTGCGTCCCCTCGGCGTGCTGTTGGCCGCTTCCCAGACCGCTCACCTGCGCCATAGGAAAGGCGAGGTTAAATGTTTTTCTTCCTCGTCGGAAGACGCTGTTACTAGAAGGACTGGCGTCGCTCGGACGTATCGAGACCTCAAAAACTTCCTTGATTGGAGTGGCGTCGAGGTTGACACTTCCTACTCCGGGATGTAGTCATTGGAGGCAGTCCAGGCGTTCCCTCTTAGTTCGGACCAATTTGCTCTCCAGTGAAAAGCAGGCGTATGTTTATGCGCAGGCGTTGCGTCTGCTTCGCTGATATATTGAAATGAGACGGAAGCGTCCCTGAGCTTCATTTCCAGCGTCTCATCGATGAAAATGAATTAGTAGTTGATGTGCAGCTCCCCATGTCGATCCCCAGCAGGTAGCTCCGCAATCAGTCTAATTCGGACATGCAACAGAAACTCTCTTCCCTGATGCAAGTCTTTCAGCCTGCAGAAAAGATGGATGCAGACTTTTGTCCCCCCGATGGCTGTACGTCGCACTGAGGAAACTTTTGACCGATGTCGCACTGGCGGCCAGCTCTCAAGTGACTTCAGGGTGCGGCGGGACAGCGAACGTGGGAAAAATGTTCGCCTATTCAAGAAACCTCAATCATTTACGTCAGCCTGAGAAGCTTTTGACAGATGTCGCACAGGCGCAGTTCTCAGCGACCTTAGGTTGGAGCGGAACAATGATTGTCGGAAATCTGGACGCCAGGACGCCCGAGTAGCTCAAGGGGATGGGCGCTGGGGCGCCAGGCGTCAAGAGCTTGGACGCCAGGATGCCAGGCGTCAAGAATCTGGAGCGTAGGACGCCAGAAGCGTCACGAGTTGAACGCAGGACGCCAGGCATCAAGAATCTGAGCGTAAGACGCCAGGCGTCAGGAGGCTAGACGCCATACTTTATCACTAAAGAAGATGGACGCCCAGACGTCACGAGACTGAACACCAGGACGCCGAGCGTCAGGGTGATACTGAAAAGACGTCGCTTCTTTGGTTTTGGTCAATCAGAAGAAGATTGATGATATCCCTCAGTCTCCTGTGGATCATAACGAAGAAGTTTAGGAAGAAGAAGATAGTAAAGGCCATCAACTTTCATCAGACTTCAAAAAACTTATAGAGCTTTTTGCGGAGATTTTCCCTGAAAAGCTTTATTCGGCATTTCGTTTAGAATTTACTCTTGAGGGAAGGCGCCTAAAGAGTCAGCTTTTATGAAGATGGTTTTGTCAGCTCGTCCAGAGAGCTCTTAAAATGATGAATGAATGGATGCTTTCAAGAAGAACAAGGAAAGACAGCCTTTGCTTTTCCTCCAGCCAAACCAGCTCAAGATCGAGCGTTTTGGTATCAGCGGAGAATCGTTACGACCTTGGAATCTGCCTCTTCCCAAGGGGACTTCTCGAATCTTGTTGATTCATCTGCTTGAGTGCCATGGGAGAGCAGTTTTGTTGGTCAACATCAAGTTGGACCACCTCCTCAAAGAATTTTAGGGCCTTCGAGGTCTTTAGTTTCTGGACTGGACCACAGGAGCGTTAGGAAGAAAGATGGGTTATTCCTTACGACCGACAAAGAAGAATTTGTACATCTTATGTCATTAATGTGGATAAAGGAATCAGAGACAGTGCTTGCCAATTAGCGGCGCTTTTCTCAGCAAAATCGTGAAGAAAAGGGCCCATCTTTGCTCTTTCCTAGCTAATGGGGTCACATCAGTCAAAAAGCGGAACTAATTTACGCCTTTCCTCTCACCTCTTCCCTCAAGACTTGGTTAAGAGAGTTTCCACATCCTTGGCTCGAAAACCACACAAGACCTTATATCGAAGACAGCAAGGAAAGTCTTACCAACGGCTTTCATGATAAGGAAGTAAGGCTGAGCTTCTGTGTTTCAGGGATCTCAGCCCTTTCGTGGTCGGCCCTCAGGTAGAGGTTCTCGAGGCGGTAGAAGATCTGCAGCAAGGAGTGCCTCTAGACAGGAAAACAGGACTTGACATTCTCCCCTTCAGGCAGCAGTGAGTGCCAGGCTCAATTTCTTCTGGCAGTATGGAAGAAAAAGAGGAGCGGATCCTTGGTCATTCAACTACTCAAGGATGGATGCAAAATCCCTTTCTAAGAAAGCCCCGTTGAACAAACCAATAGATCTGTCTCCCAAATACAGAGACGAGTCAAAGGTATGGACGATTCAACAGCAAGTTTCTTTATTGCAGAAGAACGCAATGAAAATACAAATCTGGATTCGCCAGGATTTTACAATCGCCTTTCCTGGTTCCCAAGAGCTGGGGTTGGAGCCAGTACTGGATGTGAGTGCCCTCAAGCGCCTTTGTAAAAGACAAGTTTACCATGGAAACAACAAAATCGATGTTAGCAGCAGTCAGACAACACACGACTGGATGGTTTCCTTGGACCTTCAGAGATGCATCACATTCCTATCCACGGGCTCCAAAGAAATGCCTGAGATTCGTCTTCAAGGAAGAATTCCAGTTTCGGGCGGCTCTTTGCTTCGGCTAAACACGAGCGCGCAAATATTACCAGACTGATGTCGAATGTAGCGGGAATGCTGCCTTTGAGAGGCATCAAGGGCCTCTCTGTATCTGGACGTGGCTTCTCAGAGCTCCTTCCTTCAATCGCTGTCGGAGGATCTTCAAACGACAGTCTGTTTATCAGGAACTAGGACTTCTGGTAAACAGGCAGAAGTCACATCTGACCCCATCTCAAGATCCTGTATCTAGGGATGAGGATTCAGTCTCGGGATTTTCGGGCTTTTCCGTCACCATCAAGGATGGAACAGGCCTTGGTAAAATTAAAGGACTTTCTGGGGAAACGGATGTGCTCGGCGAGGGAATGGATGAGCCTGCTAGGGACCCTTTCCTCGCTAGAACAGTTTGTTTCCTTAGGAAGACTAAACCTTCGCCCACTCAATTCCACCTCAATCGGTATTGGGCAGAAGGCTTTGAGCTGAAAGAGTGTATCCCCATTTCAGGCGATGAAACTTTGTGCAGCTTCAGTGGTGGAACGACCAGTCAAGCTAGGAGGGCCTTTCATTAAAACAGAAGAACCCAGACCTAGTGTTGTTCTCCGTTGCGTCGGACTCGGGAATTGAGACAACATTGGAAAGTTGGAGTATCAGGATTCTGGACCAGAAGGCAAGAGAAGCTCCACATAAATCAAAGGAGCTGACTGCAATATTTTTAGCCCTCAAAGGATTATAACTTGCAGTCCAAGACAAGGTCGTACAGGTCAACTCCGACAACCTGACGGCGTTGGCCTACATCAACAAGCAAGGCGGAACCCACTCCAGGTCACTGTACGGAAACGTTGAGGCAACTCCTTATCTGGGCCAAGAAAAGTGTGACTTGCTGTTGACACGTTTCATTCAGGGGAAAAGAAATGTGAGGGGGCAGACAGTCTGAGCAGGAAAGTCCAGATCCTGGCAACAGAATGGACTGCCCTGCAAGATGTCTGCAGAGAATTGTGGCGGATTGGGGTCGTCCATGCATAGACCTCTTCGCCACAGCACAAACGAAGAGGATGGAGACGTACTGCTCTCCTGTGCCAGACCCCAGGCAACGCACATAGATGCGTTCCTTTTAAATTGGTCCAACCTGGACGTTTACGCTTTTCCCCCCTTCAAGATCATAAACAGAGTCATTCAGAAGTTCGTGTCCCACGAGAGCACCAGGATGACTCTAGTGGTCTAACACAGCCAACAAAGAGAATGGTTCACAGGGTGCGGGAATGGATGGTAGACCACGCCCGAGAAGTCTGCTCTAAGAGCCGGAATCCTACTCAAACAACCCCCACGCCAGAAGAAAGGTATCCACCAAAAACCTCCGAGTCTACAGCTAACTGCCTTCAGACTATCGAAAAACTCGCAGAGCTAGAGGGTTTCGAAGGCAGCTAAACGATAAGAGCTAGGAGGTCATCACTATCAGGAGTATACCAATCCAAGTGGGATATTTTTTCTAGAGAGTTGGTTTAACAACTCCGTGTCCTCTTCCAGTACCTCTGTGACCCAGATAGCAGTTTTCTTCTTTACCTTAAGAGGAGACCTTTTCAGTCTCGACTATTAAGGGATACAGGAGCATGTTGGCATGTCTTCCAGACACAGAAACTTGGATTTGTCTGCCAATGGACCTCCAAGACCTTCTCCAGATCATTGAGACTACCAAAGAGAGAAAAGTCAGATCTCACCAGCGTGGAACCTAGACGTGGTCTAAGTTCTCATGTCGATAGGTTCGAACCTTTGCAGATTTCGTTTAAGATCTCTGACCAGAACTCTATTTGTTTGTGGCGACGGCTAAAGAATGATGGTATGCCTTCAATAAAACGTCCGGTTTGAGCGACAAAGCTATCTGCTCTCTACAACTGGGAGTTTTAGCTAAGAATAGACGTCCTTCACAACCATGGCCCAAGGCCTTCGAGATTATACAGATCTGGCAGAGATCGCAGGTGAGGAGTTAGAGAGAAATCCTCTGTCGGTAAGAGCTCTGAAGCGTGCTGCAAAGGACAGAAGAATTTACAGGAACACTTTGGTGTTCAGTTAAGAAAGCCTCTCTACCAATGTCAAAAGAATCGTTATCCTTTTTCATTAGACGGTTGATAAGGGGCGCATTCAGAATGCAATGGACCTTAAGCTTCTAAAAGTTTAAAACCCATGAGGTCAGAGCGGTTGTGACGTCTGTAGCTAGACAGAATGAGTCCCTACAAAGTATCATGGACTCTACCTTCTGGAGAAGCAAGTCAGTGTTTGCCTCACACTACTTGAAGCAATCTGGCAGCTTTATGGCGGCTTTGCTATACACTGGGACCGTTTATGTAGCTAACAAATAGTGGGAGAAGGACTACCCTGCAATCCCTTAATCGATGCCATGATTCTTGCACTTGGAATAGTTGTAATCTTATGGTTGTTTGTGGAGATTGGGCGCCCAATCTTCCGCAATCGTGGTCTAGTCAGGTAATCAGTTTGTTCCTTGGCAGCGCCGAACAAAGAGGTATTATAGGTTGTCTGTCACATAGAGTTGGTATACGGTTGGCAGCTCCCTAGAGGTCTTCAGCCCCCTGAGTGGATCTTTGGACCTCTTAAGGAAAGCAGACATAATGAGGAGTTCATTTAGAAGTCAGCTTCTTTAAACCAGGTAGAACCTTAAGTTGGTTGATTAACCCTTAAGCAAAATTCCAAAGATGTTGGCTGTCTCTGACCCTCCACCAAAGGTGTCAATCAGCTATATATATAACTACCAGGTAAGTCAGATGTTTAAAAATGATATTTTCATAATAAAATAAATTTTTGAACATACTTACCTAGTTATTATATGATTAAATTCTATCCTCCCCTCTAGAGACTAGGAGACACTGGAAGATCTGAGGAACAGTTGGAATGGTTCAAAGTACCTGGTGAGGCACACTAGTGGTACACCTGACTACCCATCAGCGTTGCGCGAGTTTTGAAATTCTGCCTTGCGTCAGGGACTTAAGCTATATATAACTACCAGGTAAGTATGTTCAAAAATTTATTTTATTATGAAAATATCATTTTTCCTTAATCACATATTCTTTGTTCCTTTCTTTATTTGCTTCATTTTACCTTGATTTTTATATGTATTTGGTGCAGATTTTATTCTTCATGCTAAAGGATGCATACACCTACATTGTTTATTAAACCTACATACATTTCCTTCTCCAGTTTTTTACATATTTTTGGATGTAGATCATTGCATTCCTCCTCATAGCCATGTAGATATGCACATTTGTCATAAATCTATTATTGTGAAATATCTTGGGATGCTTGTATGTATCTTTCACCCAATGCAGTTCCTCTTTTCAAAGGGTGCATACTGTGTCTTTCTTTTCTTTTTTTCTTGCTCTTTCCCATCAGTATGAAGATCTGGGTACAACCTCTTTGGGATTTTATTTTGAGTTATCATGTCACAATTTATTTCATCATATATATGCTGCTGTATTGCCTCTATGTAGAATCTATGAGTTTCTCTGCATCACTACTTTTATCCTGTTCTTTGTTTTCATTTTTTCTATCTCTTCAATCTTATTTCTTCTTTTCCATTTTCCCCTTCTTCCTCTTCTTTATCTTCTTCATCCTCCACAATTTGTGCATTAAGTCTTGATTTATCAACCCCTTGTCTATCCATACTAGACCTGTTGAGCAAATACTTTTGTGTCCTTATTTTTATTTTGATCTCTACTTCTGCACATGTAGAGTTGAGTAGGCGTGGCATGCATAGCATATCCTAATGGTTTGCGGATTTACAATGCTATACCACACACTACATAGTTTTACATGCTTTAGGCATTCGTTCCTATTGCATCAATCAATATATTCACTATATTCACTTATTCATTTTCTTTGTTGGATTGTGTTGATTGATGTGTATTTTCTTTTATAAGGCTTTTGATAACCCGAAGGCTAGTATTCCTTCAATTATTTTTCATTATATTTTCTGCAAGACTTGCTCCATTAAGGATCATATCCTTTCAATATGTCTATGAATGTTTTGCATCTTTTTGGTTGGAGTTGTTGTTGATTTCAACGATAAGCAAGCCTAGTTCCCACCGTTCTTAAGTCATCATATTGTATCTCCTATGCGCAAGATTCCTCCAGCAATTGCCACTGTTGTTGAATAACTACAGTGATGTTCAGTTTTTAATAATTCACTAGAAAAACAACTTATTCGACATATCGTGCTATTCTGATATTAAAATCTAATCACCGACAGTTCTGCGAATACCAGCTATAGGTCATTTCGCTAATTTGGCGTTATACCACGTGATATCAGGTTGATTATTCAGACCAAGAATTAATATGTCTCACCGAGAAGATTGTCACATCACAGAGAAATTTGACGATTTTTTATCATAAAGAAATAACGGATGGGGTGAAACTCAATGCGACACAGGTTTTCCTTAGTTTAGATAAAGGGGATATCGGACAACGTTGCCCAAGTCATCACTTTTGAAGCATAGGATTTTTGAGGCGCCATATGGAACGGCTGGGGCTGCGAGTAGTTTGAGATCTCAGATCTCTTTTCCAAGTCCATAAGGTCATGATTAGCAGTCACATATAGTGCCAGATGTTTTGATGCTAGAGGGATTTTTCGAAGAGCGTTGAAATTCTGGTTGGGTAAATGGAGCTCTATTACGATGGGAATCACTTGAGAAAATATTGCTATCACGTGGACCCTGAATGACATTCGATGCTGTAAATAGTTTTGACAAGGTAATGAAAGGGGTCGGATGAAAATTTACTGTTCTCTGTTTGTAAGCACCTGTTGAAATGTCCTACAGTAGATAGCTCCTTTTTGGACGGGATGCCTAAATCTTCCGGGGCTATTCTGAAGTATCTTACACAGATTAATTCTGACTCCACAGTTATGAGGTTATGTGCCAAGTGATTTTTATACTGATTTTTTTCCCTAGCATTTATTGTATGATTTATACTTCATGAGTAACATAGGAGGAGTTCCCATATAATTATTTTTATGCTTTTTGGGCTAATAAGGAATTTATTTGACTTCTTCAGATGTTTAAGCTGAAATGAATGTACATTGGGAATGTATTGGACTTTGACATTTTTACCTATTGCAAGTTACAGTGGCAAGACTGTAGTATGAATGATCTTTTGGTTTTTAGCATTCCATTTTATTCCATCTCTATTTATTGTTATCTAGGTATGTTAGATTTTGTCAAATAAATAATTTTGGGTAACACTTGTTCACAGCAGACCTAGAGAGAGAGAGAGAGAGAGAGAGAGAGAAGAATGCAGAGTGAGTGACTACTGAGACGCTACCAGCAGCCTTTGATGCGGTCGCTAGCAATGCTACCAATAGATGGGACGTCTCGACTTTGTAGTAACAATTAAGCAATGAAATTACCTATCAACTGGAATGGAAATGGTGGTGACAGCTCACTAGGGACCTCTGAAAGTCTCTGAAGAGATTGGTGACGTGAAGCGAGTCATGAAGGACGTCATAGGGTGTGTTTCAATAATATGGGAGGAGTTAAGATGTTATGTTGTTGTTGACTTAGGTATTTTCCATCCACTTGGGGTGAGACGCTGCAGTGCAGGATCAGTTACTAATGGTTTTGTGTTTAAGTGGGTGTGTTTATGGGTCGTAAGACGTGCAAGGAGTGTTTTTTTCAGACTGGGAATTGTTTTTAGGTACTCTTCCAGTGTAGGTTATTAAAGGCAGAGAGGGATATTGTTACAAAAGTGTTCTCTTTGTGTTGGTTGTAGTGAGGGTGGGGAGCAAGCTTGTTCAAGGGCGATTGAGTGTTTTTTATTATTGAATGTGCCTGGTAGTCACAACTTTGGTGTATAATGTATAGGTACGTTCCAAAGATTCTATATTATGAGAGTAAGATTGTTAACAGATAGAGGGTGTGTCATTTTGTTCAGTATACTTGTTCTCTTTGATGACTGAAGCGGTTTTTGTGCAGTTGAGTAACAGCGCTTGCTATTATAGAGGTAGTGAGCAGTGATGATTTGGTGATGTCACTGAGAGCATTTTGATCTGATTATCACTGCTATCCCGTTCTCTGGCCCAGCTTCTTTGTGAAAAATGGGTGGACTGAGTATTTGCTTCATCATTTGCATTTAGCTTTAGAATTTTTTTATGGTTCACATCTACAGTTAGGGTTACTTCACTGTTCTGAGTGGTGTTTATAAGTTAATTTAATGGTTTGCATTTGGATTAGTGTTGTGAGATTGCTGAATTTTTATTTATTTTTTTTTTTTTTGCCTTTCTCTTTTTTCTCTTTCTACTTTTGGGAGTTAAATGAAGTTGAGATCTGGTTAAGTTCTTATAACTTGAAGGGTTATCCATTCTGGTAATATGGCGGAGGCTTGCGAAGATGAAGATAAAATGACAATGTTGCACAAATTTACATCCATAAACGCTGGAGTTCGCCCTTTTCCCGGGCTGCTTGATGGCTTCCTTCCAGTTCCCCTCAAAATTTTTATAGAGGATGGCACATTTTTGTCGCCAGGAATCAACGTATGGGGTAGAAGCTTTCAGTGAAGCAAAAGTCTTACTTAGTTTAGATAAAGGGGATATCGGACAACATTGCTAGAGTCATCACTTTTTGAAGTGTAAGACCTGGTGTAATAATTGTTTAATAATAATGTTGTTATTACTTGCGACGATAATAATCCAATTGTCCTGATTTACGTTTGGGCTGCCATTTATTTTAAGTAATTGACTCAGACTAGCTTATACATCACAATTCAAATCTGGGCATCGGCTAATACAAGTGTAACACACTGGCCTGGGTTAATAAATCCAGGCCTACTCTTAGCTTGGGCAGGCACTTGACGTCGGAGACGGACGAATCGTCATTTTGTAGTTAGGGTTGAGGGAAAGGCTGACTCCCGCGGTTTGTTTAATGTTTCTTAGTAGGTGGATACATGATGTAATAACTTATTCCTAGTGGAGTCCTTCCATAATTTTTAGAACTGGTTCCTAAACTGGTACCCTATACTGGTTTTTATACTGGTTCATATACTGGTTCCCTATATGGGTTCCTTATAATACAAAAAATTCATTTAGGAAAGCAGTCTTGTCCCAAACAGCATACAGTCATAGCCTAGGCTATGCTATTACTCATGCCTAACTTAAACTGTTACATTACACAGTTATGGCTTCATGCGTAACAGGTGGAATTTAACTAAAAGATTTGACAGATTCATAAAGTTATAGAAAAATATTGCACATCTTATCAACGGTTGAGGTGTATTGCAACCACATACAAGAAGCTCATCATGGTGCAATTACGTAACATTACCATAACAACTCTGGGTAATTTGCTGTTACATGAGGTAAAAAGCCAAAAAGAACAATGTTGAGTGTTTATGGCAACAAATTACAATATATACCTTTTTATAAGGGGAGAAATATGGCATTCAAATGAAAATAATGGGAGCTTCATTCCTTTCCCCTCTCAAGTCGTCGTACACATCTTGAACAATTGCGATTTGAGCTTACGCAATACTCACTTAGTTGAACTTATGCACTCTCCTTTCTTTTTCTCCGAGGAGAAAGAAGTTACAATAGTCATTCTTACAACAGTCATTCTGTTGGGGGTCATAATCTCTAACAAGCCTTTTGCGCTCGCAGGTGACACAAGGCTTCAGATTCTTTCCAGTGTCCAGGACGCAAATTTCTGCCCCATTTAGCACATCCTGAAAACACTGCGTCGACTGTGTAATGGAAAGCAAGAAATATTCCATACACAGGACGCAGATATTTTGAGCATTTACACATCATGCAAAAGACTATTTGTGACAAGAAAAAATGCCGTTATCAGCTGTTCTTTCACAAAAGTTACATGGGATTTTACGTATTTCCATGACAGTATCTTCAATTCTACATATATTTTACAGCTCATAATCTTATTAATATGCGATTATGCAGTCAACTGTAGCTAAACCATATATAAATACATTTGTAATGACCCCTTTCCCTCTACGTGAAAATACAAATCCATTACTATACTGGTTCTGATATCACTCCAAAAGATCATTCTTGTTAATTCTAACACTG
>NC_089748.1:724133-784133 GCF_040412425.1 Macrobrachium rosenbergii | reverse complement strand
GCCAGTAGCTCTTTCTCGACAGTGGAGTATGACATCTGGTGTCGCTTTAGTTTGTAACTGTAGTAAGAGATTGGATGGAGAATTTTTGTCTTGGGATTCTCCAGTAAGAGAACAGCACCTGTACCATGGTCCTATGCATCGGTCTGTAGGCAGAAGGATCTGGAAAAATCGGGAGCAGTAAGAATAGGACTAAAACCACTTATTCTTAATTTGTTGTAAAGAGTTTTCACAAGATTGATCCCATTTAAATTCTTTCTCGATGCTAGTTAAATTGGTAAGAGGATAGGCTACGTTACAGAAATTTTTCCAAAATCTTCTGTAATATGAAGTCATTCCCAAGAATCTCGTGACTTCTTTCTTGGTGGTAGGTTTGGGATAATTTACAATGGCTTCTATATTTACGGATTTAGGTAGAATTTTCCCACTACCAATCACGTATCCCAAATATACAACTTGAGCATTTGCAAAGGTTGATTTAGCAAGATTAATGGTGACCTTATTTTCCTTCAAACGATTAAAGAGTGCTTCTTCGAGTCTTTCCAAGTGTTCTTGCCAAGTGTCTGCTACGACTACTATGTCATCTAGATATGCATAAACTCCATCAAGGTCTTTGATTAAGTGGTTAACGATTCTCTGGAAGGTAGAAGGAGCGTTGCTCATGCCAAATGGAAGACGTTCATACTGAAAAAGTCGAAATGGTGTAACGAAAGCAGACATCAACTTAGCTCTGTCAGTTAAGGGTATTTGGTAATATCCTTTTAACATGTCCACTTGTGTTAAATATTTGGAAAATGCCCAATAGCATCCAAGATGTCATCAATGCGAGGCAAGGGAAAACTGTCTTTAATGGTTACCAGATTAAGTTTTATATAATCAGTGCACAACCTTACCTTTCCATCAGGTTTTGGTACTAACAAACAAGGAGACGCCCAAGGAGATTTGCTTGGCACAGCCAGTCCATTCTTCAATAAGTACTCTATTTCTTCCTTCATTAGCTTTTTCTTTTCCTCACTTACTCTGTAGAAGTGTTGGCATATGGGACTGGTTCACTGCATATTTCTTTATATTCTGTTGTGGGTTTGGTTATGTCCTTTCTTTGCTCCTGTTTCAGATGCTGCAGATACTGTGGAAGAGAGCTTAAGATTTGTGCATTAGACTTACGAGACCATGATATGATATCCCCTTTATTTTCAGCAAAGTCAGGTTCTGGTTTTTCTTTACATTTTACACTCACAAAGGTGTTTCGTGAACAACTCAAAACAGCAGGGAGAGATTGATTATAGGGTTTGAGCAGATTAACATGAACTAGTTGTGTATCCTTACGTCTATCTGGCGTATTTATTATGTAATGTAATTATTAACATTTCTCTACAATGTATGGGCCAGAATATTTACTTTTCAAAGAACCTTGAGCTGGGAAGGCGGCTAAGACAGAATCCCCTGTTTTAAATTTCCTACATTTTGTAGTTTTATCATATCTTACTTTCATTTGTTCTTGACTGTTAAGAAAGTTATCCAAAGCAAATCTACGTATGTTATGAAACCTGTCTTTCATTTTCTTCAAATACTGACCAATAGTTACTTCTTCTACCTCTTCATTCTTTACTAATTTATCTTTAATAATTTGTAAGGGACCTCTTAATTTATGACCGTACAACACTTCAGGAGGAGATATAACAAATGATTCCGAAGGAACTTCTCTAATCACAAATAACAAAAGGTCTATGCCTTCATCCCATTCAGATCCTATCTCTACACAAAACTTTCTCAACAAAGATTTTAGAGTCTGATGGTGTCTCTCTAAAGCACCTTGTGACTGGGGATGGTAAGCAGAAAGCAAAAGACTGTTTTACATTAAAACTTTTTAGTGTGCCCTGGAAAAGGGTACTTGTAAAATTAGTGCCACGGTCGCATTGCAATTCTTTAGGAAATCCATAAAGAGTAAATATCTTAATCAAATTTTGAATGATTATTTTGGCTGAAATAATGGGTACAGCAATAGGAAACCTTGTAGTTGGACACATAATTGTCAAAAGATATTCATTCTTTTTCTTTATTTTTTGGCAATGGTCCCACACAATTTATGATTACCCACTGAAAAGGCTCAGTAGGAGCTTTAGGGATCACCTCATTTGGTTTTCCAACAATTTGACAAGCATGACAACTATTAATAGATTCTGTCACATCCCGTTTCATTTCAGGCCAACAATAATCATATAATAAACTCTTATAAGTTTCAGAGATCCCAAAATGAGAATCTGAGCCATGTGCAAGTTCTAAGATGTCCCTACGCAAATCCAAAGGAAAAACCAATTGTTCTCGCTCACTCCAAGTGTCTACACTGGTTAGTTTATATGGTCTATATAACATAAACTACAAATCATCTCTAATGAAAAAACAAGGTGCTTTGTCCACATCATTACTGAGAGCTTGTTTATATGCACTTGCTAAAGACAAGTCACTTTTCTGCAAATTAACTAAATTTTCTTTACTCATGTTCAAGTTATCTGAAAGCTTCAAAGATATTACTTCTTTGCTCTCATTTTCTTGTGAGCTACGAGTAACTACATTTAGTGCAGCAGATAATTGCATATTTCATAAGAATCGTTCAGATAGTGAAACAAGCATGAAATTTTGCACAAGTGCTCTTTAAAGTTCCCTCTATCAGAAAAGGGCGCTGGCCACGCAAAAAATTTAATATGGCGGCCAAATTCCAAGATGGCGGCCAGTATCGACAGATTTTGGCTAATTTTTCACTAGAATGGCATGTATTTGCTTCTAGCAATATGGTAAAGCTCTTCCATACTATTTCTTGTGAATATTATGTTTCTGTAGCTTCCCAGTACAGTTTACCTTTAAATATGGGGGCTATATGGCTGCCAAGAAAAGGTAGAAACAATAATTATAATGAGAAATAATGCCCGTTCAACAATTATCGTTTTAAGCATGGATCTTGGTTTCTGTGGTTTTAGATCCTAATGAGGCCATCTCTTTCGAATAACTCATCAATTTTGAAGGAAAATTAATAAATGTAAAAGAGTGTATGTCTGCACACAACCAGGGCACACTGGTGACATCACTGCTGTGTAACTCAGCATGGGGTTCAGTGCCAGCTAATCCAGCTTTACTAATCCTGTAGTCTTAGACTAGTAGTTGTAGTATAGTTTAGTTTAGTGTCCCAAATGCTTTCTAACAGCCCCAGACCAGCTATAGTTAGATAGCCGCACCTGAATAGACAGGATGTGCCAGCGCGGAGAGCCAAGCCAAGGGTATGGGGCTGTACATGATGGTTCATGTACTTACCCGGATGGTGTACAGATCACACGGGACTTAAATGGCACTGGATGAATGATCGGGCTAGGTGTAGGAGACCGAACCTAGTTGAATCCCCATACAGGAATGTGTGCTTTGTTTAAGGTGGTAAAAGATAACCCCTCGGCCTTAATCAAAAGTGAAATCATGGCAGAATGTGATGCCAATCCAATATTGAGCAGTAGAAAACAAACTGGAGTTTGTGTTGTCTTTGTCAGAAGGACAAAAGAGGTGAGCACTTGACATCACCTCCAAGTCATCATGTCCTAGACCATGATGGGTACACAATGCTGGCAAGGAACATTCCCATGTTCAGTGAAATTAATGAAATGCCACTGATAATGGATCCAGCAAGGCTGGATGAAGGTGATGGCATAGAGGCCACTCTCAGGAAAAATGCAGCAAAATACCATGTGAACTATCGCTTGTTGTTTAACAACACTAAACTGGACCGTGCAAGAAAGCGACAATCCAATGACCAGACCAGCAACACTGAGACTAGTCGTGCAAAAACTGCGCCGAACCAGTCATGACAATGAAGTTTGCATTTTCTGTGAGAAAGTGGCACCTGCATCTGATCTCAGACAGGCTAGTACTAAGGGCCTTGACTTGAAATTGCGTGAATGTGCAGAGATACTTAGTGATGGCAAGCTCCTTGCTAAGTTGACTGGTGGGGATGTCATTGCACAGGAGTTTAAGTATCACCATGCCTGTCTTTGTGCCCTCTACAACAGAAAAAGGTCCTACCTGAGGAGCCTTGAGAAAGACCAAGGTAGCACTGAGTCAGAATCAGATGTGTATCCACTAGTTCTGTCAGAACTGATGACATACATTGTTGAAAACAACCTTTGTTCAGATGATCCAGTCACATTTCGGCTGGCAGATATTTGCCACCTCTACCAACAACGTCTGGAACAATTAGGTGTAGAGTCACCAAGTGTAAATTCCACGAGACTCAAAGACAAACTTCTGGCAGAAATTCCAGAACTTGAGGCTCATAAATCTGGCAGAGATGTATTACTTGCATTTCAAAAGGATGTGGGAAAAGCACTTGCTCAATCATCTGATCTTTCAGAGGCAGTTATCATTGCTAAAGCAGCAAATATTCTCAGAAAGTCTATACTTGATCATCAGTCACGGTTTGATGGCACATTTTCTGAGGCTTGTGTACGAAATTCTGTGCCTCCTCCTGCTCCAGTTTGTAGGGATGGTTGAGCATGGGGCTGACATCAAGTCACAGTTACGATTTGGAGCATCAAAGTCAGACCAGGCCATTGCACAGCTCATGCAGTTCAACTGCTACTCCCGATACAAAGAGGGAGCAACAACTCATAGACACTCCAAAGACAGAGAAACACCATTCCCAGTCTACATGGGACTCTCAGTCTATGCCAAAACCAGGAAGAGAAACCTGGTTGAAATGCTACATCAGTATGGCCTCAGTATCTCTTATGACAGAGTACTGGAGGTCTCTGCACAGTTAGGAGATGCCACAGTTAGCAAATATGTGGAGGAGGGTGTGGTCTGTCCCCAGTACTGCGAAAAGGGTTGTTCACCACTGCAGTGATGGACAACATCGACCACAACCCATCTGCAACTACTGCCACTACCTCCTTCCATGGAACTAGCATCTCCATATTTCAGCACCCCACCAAGGAGAACACTGGACAGGAAAGACATCAACTAAAGTTTGCACCTGAGAAAGTGAGGTCGGTGCCTGAATTGCCGGACACATTCACAAACATCTCACCAGCTTCCTTTCAAACAAAGAACCCTGTGCCACCAAACACTGCAATACCAAAGCCACCCACAGATATCTTGGGGCCACAGCTTGCACTGGAGTATCAGTGGCTAGACAAGGTCATAGTCACCCAGGAAATAGATGATGCAGTGAATCTGACGTGGTCAGCTCATCACGCTTCAATGAAGAGAAGCCCAGAATTTGAAGTAACCATAACTTCATTGCTTCCTCTCCTGCGTGATCAGGCTCATTCTGTTGCTACGATCAAACACGTGATGCAGAAAGTGCAGGATGTCACTGATTTTCTGAACCCTGGCCAGATACCCATAATCACAGCTGATCAGCCAATCTATGCCGTAGCAAAGCAGGTGCAGTGGCAGTGGCCTGATCAGTATGGCGAAGACAAGTATCTGGTAATGTTTGGTGGTCTGCACATTGAGATGGCAGCAATGACATCTCTTGGTACTCTTCTTCATGGCAGTGGTTGGACAGGAGCTCTGGTGGAGGCAGGAGTTGCTTCATCTGGAACTGCAGAATCCTTCCTGTCAGCTGCAAGTGTAACCAGGACACGGCAGATGCACCAGGTTACAGCCTCTAGTTTGTACAAACTCCTGAGGACAGCATACACTGACTACTGTGCTGAGAAAGCAAACAACAATGAGCACTGCTGGCACTGTGGATGAGGCTAGACTTGATATGTTTGCCAGAAAACAAAGGGCATATGAGGCCATTCCACCAACCAGGGGAGCTCTCCTCCAACACACCAAGCGTGCTGCATCCAGGCTGGTTGTGTGTGGGGCAGGCCACCCAGTGTCAGCCACAGCCAGAGAACCCTGCTGAGTGGGGATGGCAAAAGTCTGGTGAAGCATGGTAAGTCCTCTGGACAACCAACTCGCCCTTAGCCAAGAGTTGCCAACAGCTTACAAATGTGGATGCAAAGCAGGCTGTCGGGAAAGGTGCAAGTGCTACAAGCTGGGTCTTCCCTGCACAGCTCTGTGCACTTGCAAATGTGAAGTCTAGATAAATATTGCCCTCTCTTCAGTAGATAATCTAGCTTGAGCATCCAACGTGTCATGCTATGCCTACCTTCTTATCCTCGAATTTTTCAAAGGTGTAGGTTGAGAGACCTATACATAGATTGGTTGCGCGTTTAGTCCGTATTTCTCTTCTTTTCTTTTTATGGTTACAGTCTTAGACACAATGTTGTATGTGACCATACCATTACTATTTCAGTTGAAAATAGCATATTAGTTAAACTGTCTGATCACATGAATATACCATTAAATAAAAACAGTTGGTCTCTATGTCTGCTAGCGCTGTGGATAGAAAAAAACTTTTATGGCAACCATTTTGTACGCCATCTTGGTTACAATTCATTTAGTAAGGGTTTTC
Organism: Macrobrachium rosenbergii; assembly: GCF_040412425.1. NCBI lineage: Eukaryota > Metazoa > Arthropoda > Malacostraca > Decapoda > Palaemonidae > Macrobrachium > Macrobrachium rosenbergii. Next base: position 777,688 of record NC_089748.1, on the reverse strand, counting down.
AATAAAATGTGTGGTATGGAACATTTTTATAACCTAAAAGTCGAGGTTTAAAAAAAAAAAACTGGCATATTCCATCCAATAGATGCTCCCAAACCAGTGAATCTCAACATAGATGGCGGCCATTTTGAAAAATAGCCGCCATCTTGGATTTTCAGGTGGCCAGCGCCCTTTTCTAAGAGAGCGTAGTCTTAGGAATGTTTGTGCCAAATTTCATGCTTGTTTCACTATCTGAACGATTTTTACAGCAATCTGCTGCACTAATTGGCAAAATCTACTTTACTATCATCACTTTTAGTTGCAATATTAGGTACTTCCAAACATTTACCATAGTTCACTTTTAAGGGATTAGGGATTATTAACTCACCAGCTAGATCATTACTAAGCAACAATTGTACTCCTGGCACAGGAAACTCATTGTCTCTCACTGCAATTTTTACTTTACCTTCTACATAAGGACAATATAATGCTACTTCAGCTAAAGGCAACAGATTAGAGCTGCTTAAATCCTTAAGAATAACATTCTCGTCAAGTGTTTTAACATTAGGATTTACACCTCGCAGAATTATGCTCTGACTGGATCCAGTATCTCTCAAAATTTTAACATTCACTGGGACACTATCATCAAAAAATGAAACCGTACCATCAGAAAGAAACTTCTCAAATAGTTTCTCTTAACGAGAGAAACAATGCATTGCAGCTGGTTTGTCTTTTGAACCAGGCGAAGATTTACAGTATTATCAGTACCTTTAGACCTTCTACACCCAGAGTTTCTACAAGTTGTAATATCATGACCCCCTTTTTTACAGTAACCACTATAAGAACTAACAGTCTCTGTTTTCCTATTACCAGTTTTTGCTGTTGTGTTTTGTTTTACAAAACCTGGACTGCCTTTGGCTGAATTTTATGAATTAAGGAATAGTTGTCTGATATTATTGCAGCCTTTTTAATATTTTTCTCTTCCCTATCAGTTACATGCATCATGATATTCTGAGGCAAACGTCTTTTAAATTCTTCCAAAACCACAAGGTTAACAAGTTCACTGAAATCAGTTACATTTTCGGCTTCTAGCCACTTTTTAAACAACCTTAACTTCTCATTAGCGAATTCAGTCCAAGTTTTACTCAATGGCTTCAGGTAATTACGGAATTTCTGACGGTAACCCTCTGCGGTTATTGAATAAGCATCAAGAACAGCTTGCTTAATTAATTCATAATCAAGTTCCTCTAATAAACTACTAATAACAGTAGCTGCTTTACCAATGAATTTTGACTTAATCAACCACAACCACTAGTCTGGAGGCCATTCCATATGCGAAGCCATATTCTCAAAATTCTTAAAAAATCCATTTACATCCTGTTCATCAAACTTTGGTACTAATTTAATACTCTTAGTTCTTAGTTAAGTCAAATTTAATTGGCCGACTAGCTCGTAAGACTAATTATTCCTGTCTCTAAAATCCTAGCTTTTTCCTCTTCCAGTTTTTGTGTTCGCATGGCTTCATAATCTAACTTTTCTTTTCCTAGCTCAAATTCCTTCCTATTCTTTTCTATTTCTATCTGTGCTTCTAGTTTCTTCCTATCCAATTCCATCTGGATCTCCTGCTGCTTTCTTTCGAACACCATTAGTTTTTGTCTTCCAGCTCAGTAGCTAATTTAGGGTATTCTACATCTGGAGTAGGACTTCCTTTCCCCTGTACGAGATATTTATTAGCCTCTTCATGATCAACTAATCCTTTCACTATACAGCACTGCGATATTAAATTCCTAATTGTATCTTTCTTAGCACCAGCCGGTAAACTTATCTAGAACTTCTCAGATACAGCAAAAGGCTCATCCTTCTTCGCATACGGTATGGTTGACAAATGTACAGAAGGGTTACCGCAAAACTCAGTTACCTTAAATTTTGACATGGTGATGGAGAAAAAGACTTTTGACTATATGTAACACTGCGTACACAGTAGGCCTCCACAGAAAATTTAATATGAAAATACAAGTGTAAAAGTTTTAGGAAGCTGAAGTGAAGTTTTACTTCACAGGTTGCCACAGACAATAGTAACAAGACGAGATAAGAACCGCATAGCCACTCGAATTGTAACGATCTTAATTACCAAAGTCGACGATCGCCAATTCTGATATGCTGCATATTAGATATTTCTGTCGTACTCGACAAGAAAAGAGGTTAACCAGTGTTCAAAGACCTAGTTGTAAACTATAACTCGGATACGATCGTGAATGATATAATTCATGATACTTGAAAGGGTCTTGAGGGTCTTGAATGGTGAATCACGGACAACCTATCAACAGCACTTATAAAACTTTTTCACTTCCTAACTTAAGCACAGCATACACTGCTAAACGCACACACTATTACCGTGCACGTAATAATAAGCACAGACAAAATATATCATTTACCAATAAGGGCAGCCTCACAGACAAAGTATCAGTCCCCCTTCAAACAACTGTGCAGAAAGACAATACCAAAAATATATGTAGATCCCGGACAGTCCCCCACTTGTCACGAACTCAGTTACCACCAAATTCACAACGAAAATTCCCAAGTTATAATTTACCAGATCTTAAGATTAAAAAGTTAAGCACCAGTGTCACAATCAAAAGGAGCCATTTACACACAAGAAACCCTTATAATTTACGTAACACAAAACTTTACACAATAAATTCACAGCAAAACAAAAAGTAAATATTTGCACAGTATCAATTTAAAGCATGGAAAATATAATACTTATAATTTACGGATATTCAAACGCCATGTTTAAGGTGTTACAAAGGCAGGCACGAGACAACTTTGGGTGTTGTCAAGAGCAGTCCAGCAAAACACAACTAGAAACTGGAAGGGGAACCCCGAAGTAAACTCAGTTATGGAGAGGGGGTATGGTGGGAAGGATAAGGAGATACTGATAATTCTCCTGAATAACAACCACTTAAATAACCAATGAATAATTTATCTTCCGGCTACTATTTAAAGTCAAAAGTGGTCAAGAAATCGGTAAGTGGTTTGCTGTCTTCTGCCGGTGAATAGTTTAAAAAAAAAAAAAAAATTATTCCTAGTTAACTTAACATATTCCTGAAATATGAATTACAGTAAACATTAAATATATACAGTATATACAGAGGAAGGTCGTAGGGTCACGACAATATACATATACATATATATATAGAAATAATCAACACAGTCACGTGTGGAACAGAAATAAATTTCTGACTCACATCAGGATCGAACCCAGGTCTTTCAATTGAAAGGAGGGCGCTGACCACTAGGCCATACAAGTCTAAAAGAAGTTGGAACCTGAGAGCAACTGCACCCAAGGAATTACCTGGGCAAGCTAACTGCTTGCATACCAGCGAGTTTTCCCCAACTTCCCGACTCAGCAATGACCCACTTGACAGCATTTCATTCGAATTATCCCTTCTGAGTAAATAAGATAGAAATAATCAACACACAGTCACATGCGGAACAGAAATAAATTTCTGACTCACATCAGGATCGAACCCAGGTCTTTCAATTGAAAGGCAAGGGCGCTGACCACTAGGCCATACAAGCCTAAAAGAAGTTGGAACCTGAGAGCAACTGCACCCAAGGGATTACCTAGGCAAGCTAACTGCTTGCATACCAGCGAGTCGGGAAGTTGGGGAAAACTCGTTGGTATGCAAGCAGTTAGCTTGCCCAGGTAATTCCTTGGGTGCAGTTGCTCTCAGGTTCCAACCTCTTTTAGACTTGGTATGGCCTAGTGGTCAGTGCCCTGCCTTTCAATTGAAAGACCTGCCTTCGATCACGATGAGTCAGAAATTATATATATATATATATATATATATATATATATATATATATATATATATATATATATATATATATATATTTATATATATGTATATATATAAATATATATATATATATATATATATATATATATATATATATATATATATATTTATATATATGTATATATATTTATATATATATATATATATATATATATATATATATATATATATATATATATATATATATATATATAAATATATATAAGAAGCTCTGTTGGAACTACAAAAAGATGGAGACAGGCGCTTGAAGATCGAGATCTGAAGACAAGTAAGATAAAGACTGAATATCTGTGGATGGGAAGAGAAGGAACACAGGGAACAGTGAAATTAGTTCAGGACAACATCAAGAGAGTCAAAACTTTCAAATATCTAGGACCACACGTGACTGACAATGGAGATATGGACTCTGAATTGAACCACAGAATACAAGGTGCTTGGATAAACTGGAGAAGATCGTCAGGGATACTGTGCGACAGGAGGATTAGTGCAAAGGTTGAAGGGAAGTTCTACAAAAGTGTAATCAGACCAGCAATGGTTTACAGAGCCGAAACATGGCTGATGAAGAAGTCTCAAGAACAGAAAATGGATGTAGCAAAGATGAGATGTTTCGATGGGTGTGTGGAGTCACAAGAAGAGATAGGATCAGAAATAAATTTATTAGAGGAACGGTTAAGGTAGGTGAAATATCGAAGAAGTCCCAGGAAAGAAGACTACAATAGTTTGGCCATGTTATGTGGAGAGAGGAAGAGCATGTGCATAAAAGGGTTATGAGCATGGAGGTGGAGGGAAGAAGAAGAAGAAGAGGAGGAGAGCCAAAGTTCAGATGGAAGGATAAAATAGCAAATGACCTGCAGGAGAAACATTTAAGAAGTCAGGATGCACTGGACAGAGGGAGGTGGAGAAGGCTAATAAGAAACAGCGACCCCATATAGAAATGGGCAAAGTTGAAGACAAAGAATATATATATATATATATATATATATATATATATATATATATATATATATATATATATATATATATATATATATATATATATATATATATATATATATATATATATATATATATATATATATACAGTATATATATATACTATATATGTGTGTCTGTGTGTATGTATATATATATATATATATATATGTCTGTAATGTATGTATGTATATATACTGTATATATATATTTATATATATATATATATATATATATATATATATATATATATATATATATATATACTGTATATATAACGGGAATAGCGTACTGCCATTGATCCTCCACCCACGCATAGACACAAATACCGAAAGGACGGCACGGTACTCCTACCCCCAGCTGGAATCCGGCCCCTCCTTCCTTGCCACCAACTAAAGAGCCTTCAGAGGTGTTCCTTAAGGCGACGATGAGTGTTCTCTCTCTCTCTCTTTCCTCGCCCTCCTTTACCCTATGACGGAGCAATTTCAAAGGAATTTCTTCGTAACAATCTTTCACGTCTGTCTATTTTTCGATTGCATTTATGGCGTGGAGTCTTCATAGCTTTATTCTTTATCGCAATTTACTTATATACAACTAAGCTGCATATACCCCTTTTTCAATACGACGTTTCTGAAATCCTTTTGGCACTCATATGGTTCGGAATCATTTAGAAGTCATTCAAATAGGATATATTACATCCCGGTACCATTAATGCTATTATTAGCATACCAATGTGAACATGTAAGTGTGAATGTCGACCTTGATGATAAGCAAAATAAACAAAAAATAAAAGAGTGCAAACACATATTCCTATAAAACATTTTTTGTTTAACTATATAAAAAAAATCGCGAACAATGAAAGACCACGTAAAGTATAAAGTAGTTAAAAATAAATACTCGGAACAATGAGAGCCCCGAGGTAAGCAAATGAATTGGTCTATTAGTCCAAGGTCTAGCCAATCCCACTACAGACAGCACCAAGTTCTCCAGACTGAGCAACGGGTTCTTGTGGCTGAGTCGGGGCCAGTCATTGACCTCCTCGCCATGAAGTCTCTCATGACCGACAGAGGCTCCCGGCTAAGAATGGCGCTCAAATCTGGCCAAGACTGGGTATACAATAAAGTCAGAATTTTCTAGGGGAGAAATGGGTTCCGATGGGACTAAAAAAAAGGTAAAAAAAATCAATGATAGGAAAATGATAAGATTTATAAAACAAAAAAATGCAGTAGGCTACATCATTTTTTGATAAACCAAGGGAAAGAAAATAAGGAAAAACAAATCTCTACACTCACATAAACAAATGAAAAACTCAAAGCTTAATAAGGAATCAAACGCAATAAATACTACAGCTGATGAATGTACGAGAGTTTGCTAATGCTAATACCGATATAAAAGATACATAACTGAAAAAGTTAAATAATTAATTACAGAAAAAACAATGCTCCACAGTCTACCAATGATATAAGGAAAGTGAAATTATTTGCATATCAGATATATCATTTGAATGTGATCGGGAGAAATGGCCTTTTACGAACCCCATTATTAATATCAAATAAGCTGTCAAATATTAAAAACAAATATAAACAGAAATGTAATTTGAATTACATTACAGTATGATAAAAATAAAAGAAAAATTCTATTTGTCAAACCACAATATGCTATATCGTGTATATATATATATATATATATATATATATATATATATATATATATATATATATATATATATATATATATATATATATATATATATATATATATATATATATATATATATATATATATATCAAATGATTTCCCAAGAACCCCAGCCAACTGCTTCATTTAAAGTTGGGAAATATAGCAGTGCATTTTGGTCACTGCCTGACAAGGAAATGCGAAAGGAATATAGGCCCCTCCCTTAATCTTTAATTGTCTTTCAACTTTCTCTTCTGGAACATATGACTGCGGGAGACTTTTGTTTAGAGACACGAAAGAGCCGAGAAGAGAGATTAAGAGAAAAGGACAGCTGGCCGGCACCTGGGACTTAGCCATAGATGAAACCAAACCCCACCTACCTGGAGGTATCCTCCTGCCCTTGACCAACGTTATATAAGGGACAGACCGAGGAAACAACGTGAGACGCACTGTAGGACACGAGGGGGACACACACGTCGCTGGGCGCTAGCAATACACATGTCCTTCTACCACGTGGCCCTTATCTCGTAGGGACCCTCAGTATTTTACCAGTGAAAAACCAGCCCTTCCTCCGCCGCCATTTCTCGCTGAAGCCACCTCTTCTACAAGGTAGTGATCTGTCCCAATTGTCGAAATATTTCGATTTCTAAGTGCCAGTATTCCCATATCCACCTTACCTTGTTAGGTCAGTGTTACGTAAATGCCTGTGTTTAAATAATTACATAAAATCGTGTGTTCAAGGCTTCGTGGCATCCTCTGTGTTCGCCTTGTCCTATGTATATTTTATTGCATCCTTACTGGCTTTTAATTTGTGAACCTCTCTCCTTACAGAGGGTCTGATAGCAGTGGAAATCTCTCTTGACTGTGCCTTGTGTCAGCATCATCCCACCGACGGATATACTTTCAAGTTCCCCAGCTATAATTAACCTCTCAGGCCGTGCATGCTTGATTAGTCCATTTCATCTTCTGATATCTCATTTCATGCAAATACACGTAATTTTAAACTTACCCTAACGTGTTTACTTACAAATACCTTGTGAGTAGAGCCCTCAGCTTAGATAAAATCCTCCATTTTTCCTTGTTTTTTTTATGATTTCCTGGCCCTACAGCAGTCAGATGTAATACCAAAATAGAGGTATGTAACAAAATCATTCATTTACAGTCTATAACTGGCTCATGGTAAGCATTTCCCCAGGTCAAATCTAAAAACGGCGACCGATTGCTTAGGATCTCACAATCTGCACTTGGCAGAATAAATCCTTGTTCCCTTGCAAAGTGCAGTATCAGCGACTAGTGAAGCTAGCTGAGTGTGAGACAAAGAAACGAATCTTTTGCATAACTTCTACATGCACACAGTCAAGGAGTTCCACACCATGAGTAATGTTATTTTATGCTAGGATAGGAAGCGAAATAGGGACTGAAAATGGAAGTAGGGAGACACACTGTATGACACGAGGGGGAAACACATCACTGGACGCTAGCAAGTCGCATGTCCTTCTACAACGTGGCCCTTATCTCATAGGGACCCTCAGTATTAAAATTCTTTCATCAAGAACCAACTAAGTCTTATTCAGACATATTAAAAATAGTTCATCAAGAACAAACTAAGTCTTATTCAGTCATATCAACATTCGTTCATCAAAAACACCCCAAGTCTTATTCAGACATATCAAAATTCGTTCATCAAGAACAAACTAAGTCTCATTCAGACATATTGACTTTCTAAGTGTTATCTCAAGATGTCCACGACATCCAGAGCTCAACAAAACGAGAGCTTTAAGTTCTATATGTCCGCTGGAAAGGACATGGGACTGTCAGGACGAGCCCTGAGGGAGTGGGTCCAAGAGAAAGTAGGTGGTGCCAAGGCGGAAAGAGAGGCAGAACAGCAGGAGAGGAAGAAAGAAAGAAAGGCGAAGAAGGAAGAGCAAGATAGGCTAGATAAACTAGCAAAGGAAGAACAAGAGAGGAAGGAGAAGAAGGAAGAACAAGGAGAAAAGGTGAAGAAGGAAGAACAAGAGAGAAAGGAGAAGAAAGAAGAGCAAGAGAGACTTGCAAGAGAAGAACACGCAAGACAAAATGAAGAACAAGAAAGAAAGGATAGGCTCAAAAGGGAGGAAAGGCAGCGGGCCCATGAGCTACAGATGGCCCAAATTGGCACTTCCAGCTCCTCTCCAGCCCAAGGGGCACCCCCCCTCACTCAGGCTCATACTTTTATGCCCAAGTGGACTGAGGCCAAGCCTGAGATGTGGCTCGATCGGGCGGAAAGGGTCCTTAGCGCCTACCCACTCGCTCCTGCCGAAGTCTCCCTACTCTTGGGAAAATTCCTAGGAGGAAAGGGTCTAATTACTTTTAACCCCCTCCCTGAGGAGGATCAAGGGAAATGGGTGGAAGTGCGCCAGGCAATCACAAAGGCGTATGAAATTACCCCCGAAAGCTGGAGACAACGCTGGAGAGGCCAGATAAAAGAAGCAGGACAGACCTGGTCTGACTGGGCGTATCAGTCAGATAGGGCCCTTTCTAAATGGCTAGAGTCCCTGGGAGTCTCCACCGCTGAGGACATCCTCGAGCGGTTCAAGATTGAAAACTTTTTATATTACGCCCCTTCCGCCCTAGCCACCCATGTATGCGAAAAAGCGCCCATGACTCTAGCAGAGTGCTGTCACCTCACCGACACATGGGACACACATGACACCCATGAAAATTCATTGGGACGTAAAATATGCCCTCCTTCTTTCACCTCCGGCACCCCTCTGCCCAAGAATGGGCACTCACAGAAACCCATTGTATGTGGGTTCTGCATGAAAGCCGGCCATTCCACTGAGCAGTGCCGAAACAAACCCTCTCCCGGGAATCCACCAACTATCAAGCCTGCACCCTCCACAGGGGCAGTGTCACGAAGGGATTATAGCCAGAGCTATTGCATGGCTTGCGAGGTTTATGGCCACTCTTCCATATGGGCAAAATGCCCTAATAATAAATCAAGTACTTCCACCATTGCCTTGGCAGTTACGAATCCCAAGTCCTTGGGCCCTCCAGCCGAGGGTCCCATATATGTGGCACCTCCTCGAGGTAGCTACCCTGCATGCCAGGTCAAGGCATTTGATGACTCTGGCACGCAGATTTCCCTCATAAGGAAAGACAAACTCGTCACAATTGAGGATATCAATCAATTTAAAATGATACTCCCTATTGTTCAATTGAGTAAAAAAAACCATAAACCCAAAATTTGCAATCTTGCAGTAGCAAGCTATATCCCTGGAGGTTATGACATCCTCCTGGGACAGGACTTCCAGTCCCCATCTAAGTTACAGCAATCCAGGGGTCCAAATCCCCCAAATCATTCATTAGGGATGAGTAAGCCTCAAATGCCTACACTCATTACACTGCCAGTGCCACCTGAGTACGATGTGCAGTGGCCCCCTCCATCACGATCTATCCCTGATCCCATTCTGGTGCCCAGCCCTGCCCCAGTGCCAGTGCCAAGGCCCCAAACAGATCTCCCTCCAGGATATTTCAAACTCGATTCTCAATCTCTGCCAGCGCCACTTGCATGCACTGAGCAGTGCCAAGCTCCATCTGTCCTGAACGACGAGCAAATTCCAAATCAAGTAATAGTGCCTGACCCTGCCTTAGTGCCAGCGCCAGAGCACACCACCGATCTCCATTCAGGACCCCCTCTCTTCTCCCAGCCTGGCTCCACTACCAGCATCGGTAAGAGAGACGGATCCTTCTGACCACAGCGGAAGCTCAACCGAAGGTGCGGCCTCGCAACCCGTGCCTGAGCTGGTCACAGTAACCTGTGAGCCCATCACGCCTACCACGACCTCTTCCTCTCTTTTCCGGTCCCCCGCAGACACAACCATGGGTAAGGATTCTGCCGTGTCTCAAATGGCCGATGAACTCACGGAACTGCCGCAACGTGGGGTAGAACCGGAAATGAATGCCCCTGCTTCGGCCACCAAGGAAGCCGACATGGGTGGCACTCCAATGTCCTCCTCGGACTCGGTTCGACCGATTCCCCTACCAAGGAGAACCATCAACCTAAAGAGATCTACAGCAGAAATCACGGGCGCAGGTAACGTCAGGTAGCTTAAAAGAGGGCTGATGAACTCTCCTGGCCCCAGTGCAAAATCTGGCACGGTGCCACCTTTTTATCCTGCAAGGACCGTGGCCCCTCTATCCAGAAGGGGGTGTCAGGTTTCCTCACCTGTTTATTTTCTTATAACTCTGTAGTTTATTCTTTTCCTTTAACCTTTTTAATTCCTTTATCTTATTCAATTAATCATATTACCTTACGCCTCAAAAAGGCTTATATTTTACCTTGTTCCCACTCTGCCAATGCAGAGTGCAATTGACAGACATCCCAATTTTGTAAGTCTTATGACTTCCTCTCGAAGCCCCTTGAGCAAAAGGAATAAACCTAAGCCATATACATTGCTAAGGAATATAACTTCAAGATATTAATCATAATTTTTTCTTTAACATTATCATTTGCTTTCTTTGTAATTCCTTTGTAATTTAAACCCCGAGTCCGTGAATTGAAAAGACCATCTGTCCTTCCTTGTACTTCGTTTCGTCCTCATAAGCACCATTGACTTCAGTGCCATGTCTGGCACTGTGCCGTCAACTTAAGTAACATGGCGACACTTAACGAAGACCATGTATATTTCACTGTAACTGCATGTCTTTAACTATAACCACTATTACAAGTTAAGTGCATGATTATTTTAAGACTTACACTAAGGAAATCACTTACAGTTATTGTGTTTAATAGTTACAGTAACTTTCTTATATTTGTAATTGTTCCTGTTTCAAAATAACAATAACTTATGATTTATCGCACTTTAATACTTATCATCATCTACTCATATTTCTTTTGAGATTTACCTTAGGGAGGTCAATTAAAGTTAGTGTATTTTAATACTTACAGTAATTTTCTTATAGTTATAAATGTACCTGTTTTAAAAGTCACAGTAATTTAAGGTTAAAACCTTTATTCTTTTCTTACTCTGCAATTAACGCAAAATTTTGAATTCTTTATTAAGTAAATTTTCATATGTCTCATATGATGCAGAGAGATTTAGGTTACTAAATATACGTGAGTACCGTTAACGAGAAAATTAGAGTAATATAAAGTATTTGTCTGCTGAATCCTTGGTTTGGTAGACATTCGCACCCGACTGAAAGTGCGAGATGTCAACTTGGGCTGGGAGTTATTATAATTTCCCAAGAATCCCTGCCAACTGCTTTATTTAAAGTTGGAAAATATAGCAGTGCATTTTGGTCACTGCCTGACAAGGAAGGGCAAAAGGAATATAGGCCCCTCCCTTAATCTTTAATTGTCTTTCAACTTTCTCTTCTGGAACATATGACTGTGGGAGACTTTTGTTTACAGAGACACGAAAGAGCTGAGAAGAGAGATTAAGAGAAAATGACAGCTGGCCGGCACCTGGGACTTAGTCATAGATGAAACCAAACCCCACCTACCTGGAGGTATCCTCCTGCCCTTGACCAACGTTATATAAGGGACAGACCGAGGAAACAACGTGAGACGCACTGTAGGACACGAGGGGGACACACATGTCGCTGGGCGCTAGCAAGACGCATGTCCTTCTGCCACGTGGCCCTTATCTCGTAGGGACCCTTCAGTATTTTACCAGTGAAAACCCAGTCCTTCTTCCTCCGCCATTTCTCGCTGAAGCCACCTCTTCTACAAGGTAAAGTGATCTGTTGCAACAGTTCTTCCATGTCAGTCACACTGTCCCAATTCTCGAAATATTTCCATTTCTAAGCGCCAGTATTCCCATATCCACCTTGCCTTGTTAGGTCAGTGTTACGCAAATGCCTGTGTTTAAATAATTACATAAAATCGAGTGTTCAAGGCTTTGTGGCACCCTCTGTGCTCGGCTTGTCCTATGTATATTTTATTGCGTCCTAACTGGCTTTTATTTTGTGAACCTCTGCCTGATTAGTCCATTTCATCTTCTGATATTTCATTTCATGTAAATACATGTAATTTTAAACTTACCCTAACATGTTTACTTACAAATACCTTGTGAGTAGAGCCCTCAGCTCAGATAAAATCCTCCATTTTTCCTTGTTCTTTATGATTTCCTGGACCCACAGCAGTCAGATGTAATACCAAAATAGAGGTAAGTAACAAAATCATTCATTTAGAGTCTATAACTGGCTTATGGTAAGCATTTCCCAGGTCAAATCATAAAATATATATGTATGTATATATATATATATATATATATATATATATATATATATATATATATATATATATATATGACTATTTATCACATCACTGTGATTCATATACAATCAGAAAGCTACAAACGTCCTTTAATATCAATTCACTCTACCTGGAAGTAATATATTTTCATATATGTTACCGAAGGGGAATTTTAGGTGATAATAAGTCCACCGTCCCGTGGGATCGAACCAGCGACGGACGGGGAATCAGGACTACAGTGACACACTAACCAATCCCACGGGACGGTGGACTTATTATCACCTAAAAATTCCCCTTCGTAACATATATGAAAATATATTACTTCCGAGGTAGAGTGAATTGATATTAAAGGACGTTTGTATGCTTTTACTTGATTATATATATATATATATATATATATATATATATATATATATATATATATATATATATATATATATATATATATATATTGAAGAAGTCCCAAAACACCTTCATGCCCTGGCCCACATCGATGCCCTTGGCTCCTAACCACGTGGCCTTTCAAAGTATACTTTTCCCCTGTGCACTCCGGCCCCAAACACGTGTTCCCTTGGATGCTGGCCGGACCGATGACCCACTCCATTTGCTTGGAGTTTCGAGAAGTCCCCATTACCTTGCCCTTTATTGAAGCCCTTGCCTCTCACCACGTGGAAGAAAACTCGCCCTCGGAAATCACAAGTCATCCACGGACCGCTTTCTGCGCTGGAACCAAATCTGCCTTACGGTAAAGTGCTCTGGAATACATCCATTCAGTCACGCTTTTCCTCGTAACATTTACTTAATTTGCGTGCCAGTAATCACCGAATCTCTTGTCAAATGTCCGTGCTCCTCGAGTGTCGGCAGTGCTAAGCTATTATTAATTCATCGAAGCCCCTTGGCACCTTCTGTGCAGCTTCGAATTCATTATTCTTTTGTCTATTTTCATTACTGGCGTATAATGTGCATATCTCTCATTTCAGAGGGACCCTATATCGTGGAATCCTCTTAGACTGTGTCTGGAATCCCCCCAGTTTCATCCATCCCGTAGGAATCCCCTTCAGGATCAATAATCTACTTGCATTCCTCTTTCCCGTACTAATGTCATTTATGTAAATACACTCCTGCAAGTTTCCCCACGTGTTTACGTAATATTTCCCTCAGTAGTAAGAGCCTTACGCTCATATGAAATTCCCCCTTTCTTTTCCTCTTGTTTTATGTTTCCCTGGCCCCACAAAGTCGGAATCACAAGGCTAAATTATCTGAAATTGTTACTACCTGTCTCACAGAGAATATTTCAAACTAAATTGCCAGGAAAAACATAAAAATATATACTAGCTGACCAACCCGGCACTGCCTAGGATAACTCTGAATGACAACTGATAAACTCTCTCTCTCTCTACTTTTTTTTCGTCTTTCTCCCCCTAACACCCCCTTTACTCTCTCTCTCTCTCTCTCTCTTTCTCTCTCTCTCTCTCTCTCTCTCTCTCTCTCTCTCTCTCTCTCACTTCCTCTCCCTCTCACTCTCTCTCTCTGTCACCCCCTTCCCAATCCCCACCCCCTTTGGTGCCTTTGATGTCTTACCCCCCACAGTATTCTTTTCCACATAGCAAGTCTTATGTATACCGAAATTAGGTATGATGCATTTGTAAAGTTACTAAAGTCCACAGGCAAAACCAGCCCTGTTTCAGGGAAGCCTCCCCAACTCCCTTTGGTGCCCTTTGGTGCCCTTTGGTGCTAGTGATGTCTTACCCCCACAGTGCTGATTTCTAGATGGTAAGTCATATGTATACCAAGTTTGGTTGAAATTGCTCAATGCGTTTCAGAGTTATTGTGGCACATACACATACATCCGTTTATATATATATATATATATATATATATATATATATATATATATATATATATATATATATATATATATATATATATATATATATATAAATATATATATATATATATATATATATATATATATATATATATATATATATATATATATATATATATATATATGTGTGTGTGTGTGTGTGTGTGTGTACATGTACTAGTGTACAAGCTTGCTTCCAGTGTTTCACAAACCTCGCAAGTGGGGGTATTTGTTTGTTTATTCAGCACCCAGTGTTCAGTAACTTTTGAGATTTAACTGTGTCAGTCTTTCCAAAGGCACTTGGAAATCACGGAGACTCCATCCACATGAGGTTGCAAGTAAGATTCAGCAATTGATCGATCGATGACCCGAACATGGTTCAGAGGGCAATCGAATGCAGCATCACGTGGCAATGATGGAAACTTCCATCATTAAGGCATGGAACTTTTTGGTCCGGTCAAATTCAGATATTTGGGCGTCTTAACGAGTATGTGAATCTGTGGGTGTGTTACGAAATCGCCAAGTGAGAAGAGGCTTGTGATAGATTCCTTATTCCTTGGTGATGGCCCACACTAAGAAGATGGGTGGGACACACTAGGAGTTGGAATTCCCACAACTCCATTCGCCGAGAGTGAGTAGAGACTTTAGAAAATTACTAACTTTCATGAACTTTCCTTTGCAGACTGAATTATGTGTTTTTATTATCGTTTAGCATTTATCTCATGTGGTTCTGTGTGTTTGTAAATTGGGGAACGATCATTTCTAATGGATATGGTTCCTTCTCTTTTGTACAGAAATGTTTCAATGGAGCCATGCCTCAAGTGCGTCTGAGGGAGGGAGAGAGAGGGAGATGCGACTCTCAGCAAAGGGAAGGCTGGCCAGTGCTACCAAGACTTCCTTGCATTCTCTTCAAGGTAGGTAAGACAAGATATAACACGCATTTGAGCGTGTAACAGTGGTGGGTAGTGGTAAAGGCTCTTTAACAGTGTTACGGATCCACGCCGAAGAAGGAATGTGTGCACGTGTTTGGTTTTTGCAATTAGGTATACAGTTAGGAGATGAATTTTATGAGGCATTACCTGGGGATGTTGGCATTCGTGGTTGCTAAGGGGGTAGATTGCAAGCTTGCAAAATGGTGAGGCACATTGCAATGACTGTTCCCAGCTCGACACTCAGTCATATTCAACGAGTGTCTTAGGGGAGTGCCAATTAGGAGTGTCGGGTTTTATTGTGGTCTTCAATGTGATTATGTATTTATATATTTTTAAGTGAGGTGAGGTTGTATCTTAGTGCGTGTTAGAGTGATCGCGGTCTCGCTGCAATGCTGGGATGTGAGGAAAAAAAGTGTGTTTGTTATCATTTTTGTTACAGTTCTTTTGAGATTCTCTTTTTCTCTCCTTTTTTTCTTTTTTCCTCCACTTTTTGAAGTGTTGGGGTTGAATTGCGTGGGTATCTGTAATGGGTTGTTTTTTTATGTGGGTGTGTTTAATGGATGATTTGTGTATTTAAGTAAATCATCAGTGCCTCTGTTTGGAAACAGAGTGCAGTGCCTTGTTTGCAATCACAGCAATTTGTGCCTGCAGCTGGCAAGGCATGGCTCTCTTTGCATGATAACTCGGCTTTTGTCTCTGGGTGCCACACCAGCATTTATCTGCTTAGAGATAGGAGTCCATGCCAGGTTTGCAACTTCAGCATTCGTCACTTGTGAGTGGCTAGGGGGATCTTAGAGTGGGAATTTTACTTTGGGGAATTTCTGTTCTTTCTTCCTCCTCTCTTTCTTTCCTTTGGGGACCTTGTGTTTGGATTTGACTCACATATGGCCTTGCGCTCAGCTGTTTAACTGGGTTACTGGCATGCGTATGGGAGAAGGGATTTACTCCTGTAGAGTTTTTTTAATAATTATGTATTGGGGGATAATAATGTTTTGATTTTTTTCTCTGTGTGTTTCTGCTGTTTTTGGTTGTTTTAGACCACATTGTATGAGGTTTTGATATTATATGCACTTAAGATCAGGCCGTGTTTATGAGTCTGAAGCCTGGCTCGACCATATTGAAAAGGTTCTGAAGACTTATTAGCCCTCTACTGGAGAAGTGTCTCTGATCCTGGGAAGGCACCTTGAAGGGAAAGGTGCCATTGCATTCAATGCTCTCCCAACTGAGGATCAAGGAAATCTCACCATTGCCTACCAAGCCATCATAAAAGCTTTTGAAATAACTCCCAACTGTTGGAGGAAAAGGTGGAGAAATATGCCCAAAGAGTCAGACCAAACTGGTCTGAGTGGATTTTTAAAAAGACCCAAGCCTTAAAACGATGGCTAGAATCTCTCAAAGCCACTAGTGCAGAGGAAATCTTCAACCTCTTCCAGCTCGAGGACTTTTTACATTGCACTCCACCAACCCTCTCCATCCAATCTGTGTGACAAGGCACCTAAGACATTGGTCGAATGCTGTCGTTGGGCTGACATCTGGGATACGAATCATCCTCACCTTAGTTCCCATGAACGAAAATTATATCCCTCCGCTCCTACCTCAACCAACTCCCAGCAACCTCCCAAGAATAGGCACCCCAATAAGAAGCCCATTGTATGTGGGTTCTGTAAGAAAGCCGGACATTCCACAGAGCAGTGCTGAAACAAGCCCAGGCACGCCCACAGTGCCTTTCAAATCCTCTCCTGGGAATCCAACAACTATCAAGCATGCACCCTCCTCAGGGGCACTGCCACGAAGAGATTACAGCCAGAGCTATTGCACAGTTTGCAAAGTTTATGGCCACTCTACCACATGGGCGCAATGCCCTAATAATAAATCAAGTACTCCAGGCATTGCTTTGGCAGTTACAAATCCAAAGTCCTTAGCCCTTCAGCCGAGGATCCTATATATGTGACACCTCCCTGTGGTAGCTACCCCCCACGCCAGGTCAAGGCATTTGATGACTCCGGCACGTGAATTTCCCTCATAAGGAAGGACAAAGTTCCCTTTGGAGCTACCATTAACTGATGTAAACTCATCACAATTGAGGATATCAATCAATTTAAGATGATACTCCCTACTGTTCAGTTGAGAGTCACAAGACCTCATAGATCCAAAATCTGCAACCTTGCATTAGCAAACTATATTCCTGGAGGTTATGACCTCCTCCTGGGACAGGACTTCCAGACCCCATCTAAATTACAGCAATCCAGGGCTCCAGCACCCTCAAATCATTCATTAGACCTGAGTAAGCCTCAAATGCCTGCATTCATCCCACTACCAGTGCCACCTGAGTACAGTGTACAGTGACCATGTCCATCAAAGTCAATTCCAGACCCCATTCCAGTGCCATGCCCTGCCCTAGTGCCAGTGACAAGGCACCAATTAGATCTCCCTCCAGGAGATCCCAGACTTGATTCACAATCTATGCCAGTGCCACTTCAGTGCACTTAAGCAGTGCCAAGCTCCATCCATCCCAAACGACGAGCAAATTCCAAATAAAATAATAGTGCCTGACCCTGCCTTAGTGCCAGCGCCAGAGCACGCCCTCGATCTCCATTCAAGAGATCCCAATCAGGATCCCCTCTCTTCTCCCAGCTTGAATCCGCTACCAGTACCGGAAAAAGAGACAGATTCTACCGACCACAGTGGAAGCTCAACCAAAGGTGCAGCCTCACAGCCCGTGCCTGAGCTGGTCATGGTAACCTGAGAGCCTATCACGCCCACAGCGACCTCTTCCCCTCTTTTCCGGTCCACCACAGACGCGACCATGAGCAAGGATTCAGCTGTGTCTCAAATGGCCAATGAACTCACTGAGCTACGACGAATTGAGGTAGAGACTGTACTGAGTGCCCCTGCTTCGGCCGCCAAATAAGCTGGCACAGGTGGCACTCCAACGTCCTCCTCGGAGTCGGTTCAATCGATTCCCCTACCAAGGAAAACCATCAACCTAAAGAGATCTGCGGCAGAAATCACAGGCGTTGGTAACATCAGGTAACCTAAAGAGAGCTGCTGAGCTCTCGTGGCACAGTGCAAGTCTGGCACAGTGCCACCCTTTTCCCTTTGAGTACCCTTTGCATTTATTTCATGCCTTACCCAGGCACAAATTTTACTTCACTTTCCACTCTGGCAATGCAGAGTGCAAATTGACAGACATTTCAAATTCATAAGTCCTATGACTTCCCTCTCACACCCATGAAAGCATGATGCATTTTAAAAACATATCTGCCAAAGCCTTTAAATATTATTATGTAAGTGCCACCTTGGCCAGTGCCGTTATCATAGATGTCGGCAGATAATCCTGTCTGAGAATTCGTGTCCTTTGACTCCTTTGAAGCCCCTTGGGCTAAAGAGTAAACCTAAGCCATTTTCATAGGCAAAGGAGTGTAATTTCAGCATATTCATCATCAGTTTTCTTTAACAATCATCACCCATTCTGGAGTCTGTCATTTGTCTTTATTGTTATTCCCTTGTAATTTAAATCCTAAGTCCATGACTTGGAAAGACCGTGTACTTTACATATTTGTCTGTCCTTCATTGTACTTAGCTTCATGCCTGTAAGCACCACTGACCTCAGTGCCGCATCTGGCACTGTGGCGTCAACTTCAGTAACGTGGCGACACCTAACTGAAGACCATGTATACTTCATTGTAATGCCTCATCAAGGCAAACTAACTGCATGTCTTTGACTGTGATTATTACTACTAAAAGTTAAGTGCAGGATTATTTTAAGATTTACCTGAGGGAAATCACTTACAGTTGTTTTATTTTAATATTTATGATACTTTTCTCATATTTGTAACAGTTCCTGTTCTAGAACAACAGTAGCTTGTAGCTTATTGCATTTTATTACTTAAAATAATTTACTCACATTTCTTTCAAGATTTACCTTACAGAAATCATTTAGTGTATTTTGATATTTACAGTAACTTCCTCGTATTTGTAACAGTCCCTGTTTTAAAATGACAGTAGCTTATGATTTATTGTATATTAATGTTTACGATAATTGGCTCATAGTTCCTAAACAAATTCCTGTTTAAGAGTAACAGTAATTTAATGTTAAAACCTTTTCTTTCACTCTGTGATTAATGTAAAATGTTGAATGCTTTGTCAAGTAAATTTATCAAATATCTCATATGTAGCAGAGGAATTTAGGTTAATAAAAATACATGAGTGCCATTAAAGATAAAAGTACTGTACTGTAAAGCATTTGTCAGCCGAATCCTTGGTTTGGTAGACATTCGCACCTGAGCGAAGGTGCAAAATGTCAACTTAGGCGAGGAGTTGCTACATTTTCCCAAGCATCCAAACTACCAAAAGCTTAATTTAATACCCAAAGTAAGAATACAATGCATGCTTTAATACCCAAAAAATTAAACGTGTGACTGTTGGAAGTCCTTTGTTTTCAGAGCACAAGGCTGTGAGGATATTAATTTCTGGCCAGAGGCAGAATAAACCAGATTAAGAGAGAGGTGCGGCTCCTGTAGAAATGTAAAGTCACCACATCGATGTCAGCGGAGTGCTTCATAGGCGTCATTAATTAAGTCTCCGCTGAGCAAGTTTTCTTTGGTGACTTCCCATTTTCTTCACACTCAATTAGTCACGCCTAAACGTTCCAGGTCACGCATTTTCTACCATTTCAACTTTATACGTATTTGTACATCTGTCATAAATTATGTATCGTATGTTTTTTTTATTCGCAGGCATCAAGACTGTATCCATATTGAAGTTCTGTATGTTTTTGTATTGTAAATTGTACTTGTTCACCGCATATTATTGTTAATTGTTTTGACCCCAGGTCACGCTCAATGTCATTGTCTTCCATGGTTCGGCGCCAGTCGGCTGCTATATAAACTGCCTGGATCTGTAATAAAGTAGCAGTAACTTTTATCTGCTCGTTTCTTTTGCACCTCTTACAGTGGTGACCCCCCCGAGTATCCCGGAGCCATTAGTGGACCGACACGGCGACTCAGTCTTGGCTCCAGGAATTCTCCAACGCTCTTAGCGGCCTAAACACAGCGCTGTAACCAGCGTTTGAGCATGCTGACTCTCGTCGGCAAACCCCACCAGCGTCACTAGCGGACCCACACGGCGCACGAAAGTGCGTTCTGATGCGAGTACCTCACTCCAGTAAGAGGGCAAAGGAGCGAGCATGGACGCGGGTATCCCCTCCTTCATGCATTTAACCACGGACCTCGCGGACTCGGAGGTCTACCTACCTCCCATCTCACCTGCACCCGTCCCCGCACCGAGGCCCTCCCGCACCTCCACACCCACGCCAGCGCCCCGAACACTCCATGGCCCGGCAACACAATCACGGGCCACCCTCACCGTAAAGTTGCCACCTTTTATACAGGGGAACCCAACGATGTGGCTACGTAGGGTCGAGAGCCACTTCAGGGTGGCGCACCTGACGGACGAAATCCTGCAGGCCGACACAATGCTTAACGCCCTTCCGGAGGACGTGTACAGAAAACTCGTCTCGCGGGTACCCGAGACAAACACCCTCACATACAGCGCCACGAAGAAGTTACTCCTCGGCGTGCTCCTACCTATCGCCGAGCAGGCCACCCGTGCCATCGACCTGCGCCAACCAACGCCGTCGACCTCAACGCAAGAGACGCATGGAGCATGGTCGTGGATCTCCTGTCACTGCCAGATTTCGACGGCACGAAAAAGCGACAGGAAATAGGCTTCGTGCGGGAGATCTACCTTCGCCAGCTCCTCCCGGAGGTCCGCACCCAGATCCCTCACCCCTACACCATGCCGCTCGAAGACCTCATAGAAACGGCGCAACACCTCACGGACTCCATGAAGGCTACACAGCGGCTAAAAGCGCCCACACATTCGGTCAGCTCCATCCAGCCGGAAGAAGAAGTGGAGCAGAGCGTCAACGCCGTCGCCAGGAGACGTCCACCGACCCACAACAGATGGAGTTCTCCGGGCCTCTGTCGCTATCACAAGTGGTTCGGAAAGGACGCCCGAAACTGCCTGCCGCCCTGCTCGTTCGCCCGTTCAAAAAACGGGGGTGGCGGCGGCCAGCAGGACAAACTGCCATGGCAACCGAAAAACCCAAGGGCTCAGAACCAGTAGGTTTCTATGTCCGCGACACCGTCTCCGGCAGGATGATGCTGGTCGACACAGGGGCCTTTAAATCGATCTTCCCGGCATCCAGAGAGGACCGCAACCAGAAACCAGACCCAGCCGCCTTCCTGACGGCCGCTAACAGATCCCCCATCCTCTCCTACGGCACCAGGCCCCTGTCGATCTCCATCCTTGGCCAGAATTACTCCTGGGACTTCATCGTCGCGGAAGTAGGAACCCCACTCCTGGGGGCCGACTTCCTGGCGCACTTCGGCCTGCTAGTCGACATGGGGCGTAAGCGCCTCCTCGATACCAACTCCTGCTGGTCTCTCCCATTAACAGTGGGACCCAAACCCACCATCAGCGCCGTTGCCCCCCACCAGTATGCACACCTGCTGTCGGAGTTCCCTGAGGTGTTCAAGTCCGAACTTCGACAAGTCCCCGGGACCCCAGCCAAGCATGGCATATACCACCATATAACAACTAAAGGCCCCCCGACACATGCGAAGTTCCGAAGGCTTCCCCCACAGCGCCTTCAGGAGGCGAAGAAAGCATTCGCGGATATGGAGCAAATGGGAATCTGCAGGAAGGCCTCCAGCCCATAGGCCTCCCCCCTCCACATGGTGCAGAAACCAGACGGCTCCTGGAGACCATGCGGCGACTACAGACGGCTCAACATTGCAACGGAGCCCGACCACTACCCTCTGCCCAACATGCAGGACCTCACGGCCTCCTTTCACGGGGCCAAGGTATTCACTAAATTGGACCTTCTTAAATCATATTTTCAGGTACCTGTCGCACCAGAGGACATACCAAAGACCGCCATCATCACGCCGTTCGGGTCCTACGTGTTTGCCTTCTCCACCTTCGGATTGAGGAACGCCGGGGCGACTTTCCAGTGGCTCATGGACAGCATCCTCAGGGACCTAAAATTCTGCGTCTGCTACGTTGATGACATCCTCATATTTTCCAGGTCTCACAGTGAACACCAAAGGCACATCAGGGCAGTCCTGCGGCGCCTCCAAGAGAACGGCCTCATCGTCCGTTTTGACAAATGCACCTTCGGCGTCCAGAAAGCAGAGTTCCTGGGTCATGAGGTATCCCCGGCAGGCGTCCACCCACTCACATCAAAAGTAGCAGCTGTAACCAGGTTCCCGGCCCCCACCTCCGTCAAGGCCGTTCAGGAGTTCCTCGGGATGGTGAACTTCTACAGGCGGTTCATCCCCGGGATCGCACACACCACGGCTCCCCTGACGGAAGTCCTCAAAGGCCAGCCAAAGTCTCTGTCTTGGAGACCCAGCCAGCAGCAGGCCTTCTCCTGACGGGCCGCCCTCGCCGAGGCAACCGCCTTGGCACACCAGGATCCCAAGGCCCCTCTCCAGCTAACGACAGATGCCAGTAACATCGCCTGCAGTGCTGTCCTGGAGCAGGTCATCAACGGCGCCCCCCAGCCCATCGCCTTCTTCAGCAAGAAATTCAATCCAGCAGAGACCCGCTACAGCATCCTCGACAGGGAACTCTGCGCGATGTACCGCGCAGTCTGGCACTTCAAGTTCCTCCTGGAGGGGACGCCCTTCACAATCTTCATGGACCACCAGCCACTGGTTCACGCCTTCACGAAGCAAGGGGACGCATGGTCTTCCAGGCAGCAGCACCACCTCTCAGCCATAGCCAAATTCACCTGCTCCGTCAGGTACCTCCCCGGCAGGAAAAATCCTGTAGCAGATGCCCTCTCCAGAGTCGAGTTGAACGCAGTGCAGCTCAGTGTAAATTACCAAGACCTCGCCAGAGAACAG
Organism: Macrobrachium rosenbergii; assembly: GCF_040412425.1. Classification (NCBI taxonomy): domain Eukaryota; kingdom Metazoa; phylum Arthropoda; class Malacostraca; order Decapoda; family Palaemonidae; genus Macrobrachium; species Macrobrachium rosenbergii. The sequence continues at coordinate 754,244 of NC_089748.1, read as the reverse complement.
GCCGCTGACCCAGAAACCCCAGCATACCGCACCGCCATCACGTCCCTTAAGTGGCGGGACGTGACCCTCGCCCCCGGAGGCCCAAGTCTCCTCTGCGACATCAGTACGGGTCAGCCCCGCCCTTTGGTTCCAGCCTCACGTTGCCGCCAGATATTCAACATAATTCACGGCCTCTCACATCCCTCTGGCAGAACTACGGCCAAACTGCTCTCAAAAAAGTTCGTCTGGCACAGGGTGCAAAAGGACGCCACGTCCTGGGCGAAACAGTGCCTGCAGTGCCAGACCAGCAAAGTGGGTCGTCACACGCAGTCGGGGGTAGGCGAGTTCCTGCAGCCAGGGCGCTGCTTCGGCCACATTCATGTTGACGTCGTCGGGCCCCTTCCCCCATCAGGCGGATCCAGATACCTCCTGACGGTGGTAGACCGTTCATCAAGGTGGCCCGAAGCCACACCCATGCAAGAAGCCACCGCCAGCGCGTGCGCCAAGGCCCTGCTTTCCAGTTGGGTTAGCCGCTTCGGCGTCCCGGATCACATCACGACCGCCTTCTTGTCCGAATTATGATCCGCCCTGGCTCAGCTGCTTGGGACCACGCATCACACCACCACGGCGCATACAAACCGGCGGCCAACAGCCTGGTCGAACGGTTCCACAGGTCCCTGAAGGCATCCCTCATGGCCCGCTGCACCGCCGAGGACTGGAAACATCAGCTGCCGTGGGTCCTCCTCGGCTTGAGAATGGCCCCAGAGCCGACGGCACCCGTCTGCAGCCGAACAAACCTACGGGGAGCCCCTTGTGGTCCTGGGCGAGCTTGTGACAGAAGATCGCCACACCCCATCACTGCAGAGGCTCCGCGATGTGGCCAGCAAGTTCGCCCCATGCAAGCGCACGTACACCGGCAGAGCAACCATCTTCATACTGCCAGAGCTGTCATCCACCACCCACGTCTTCGTCAGAGTCGACGCCGTCCGCCCGCCACTGACCAGGCCCTACAGGGGCCCCTTCCGCATGCTGGAGCGGAACAGCAAGGCGTTCCTGCTGGCACTCCCTGGGAAAGACGGCTGGGTTTCAATAGACCGCTTAAAGCCCGCCTTCCTGACGGAGAGCACCGACGCCGCCACAGCACCCTCCCCGCCCAGCCGCACTTCGCCACGCCCGTGCCCCCGCAAACTGTGGGCACGCGGCCGTCCCAGGAAGGGCCCGCCTGCAACAGCAGCCCAGCAGCCTCACGCGCGGGAGACCCCTCCGTTGTCTTCAAGAAGCCGCGGCACCCTTCAGCGTCCCAGCAGATATACAGATTAATCAGACGTGTCCCACGTCTTGGGGGGGGAGTATTTGTAAAGTCACCACATCAACGTCAGCGGAGTGCTTCACAGGCGTCATTAATTAAGTCTCCGCTGAGCAAGTTTTCTTTGGTGACTTCTCATTTTCTTCACACTCAATTAGTCACGCCTAAACTTGCCAGGTCATGCATTTTCTACCATTTCAACTTTATACATATTTGTACATCTGTCATAAATTATGTATCGTATGTTTCTTTATTCGCAGGCATCAAGACTGTATCCATATTGAAGTTCTGTATGTTTTTGTATTGTAAATTGTACTTGTTCGCCGCATATTATTGTTAATTGTTTTGACCTCAGGTCACGCTCAATGTCATTGTCTTCCGCGGTTTGGCGCCAGTCAGCCGCTATATAAACTGCCTGGATCTGTAATAAAGTAGCAGTAACTTTTACCTGCTCGTTTCTTTTGCACCTCTTACAGGAACACCTGGAATTGGCTCACCATGTGGTGACCCGCGAATCAAATGATGCGCTCGCATAGAGGAACGACACTAACCCCATCTGCATGAGAAAGGTCTTAAAAGGCCTGACCAAAGGAATGAGAAGTTAGAGACAGATCTGGACACGAGCAAGTCAGATCTGCCTTTGGATTCCTGCCTCCTTCAGAGTACCATGCCTCTTTCACGTGGTCCTATCTTGTAGGAGGCCCTAGTATTCTTACCAATGAAGCCTTTTAGCCCTCCTCTGCTGCCATTACTCACGCTGAAGCCACCTCTTCTATAAAGGTTCTTTTCATTCCAGTCACATTGTTTTAATTCTTGCACTATACTTCATATTTCATTTCTAAATGCCAGTATTTCCATATTAACCTCAGCTTGTTAGAGCAGTGTTACAAAAATTCCAGGGTTTGAGTAATTACATAAAATCATGTGTTCAAGGCATCCTTGGTACCCTCCATGCACTTCCTTTTCCTATGCATATTTTACTGTGTCCTTACTGGCCTTTCATTCATAGATCTCTCCGTTTATAGAGGGATCATTAGCTGTGGAAATCTCCCTTGATTGTGCCTTGCCCGTCGTAAGCCCCCTATGCCCCATATCAGCATTGTCACAGCTGTTCATTAAATGTAAATATATGTAATCTTAAACTTACCATAAAGTGTTTGCTTACAACTGCCTTGTAAGTAGAGCCATCAGCTCGGTTATATTACCCCTTTTTCTTTGTTTTTACGATTTCCTGAATCAACAGCAGTCAGATACTATAAAATACTGAGGTAACTAAATCATTCATTCAGTCTATAACTGGCTCATGATAAGCATTTCCCAGGTAAAATCGTAAAATATTATACTGTATATATATATATATATATATATATATATATTATATATATATGTATATATATATATAGTATATATATATATATATATATATATATATATATATATATATATATATATATATATATATATATATGTATTCTAATAGCCACAATGCCCTCTTAACTTCTCGAATTCTTCGCGCTTTTGATATGCTTGTAACTACGAAGCCGAAAATATCCAGACGGAAGAAATTGAAGAGCCTGTGAATAGCGGTCGCGAGAATCGAACCCGCGTTACCATATTCACAAGGAGGTCACGTTGCCGACCTGGCTACGAGAAGGATAAAAAGTCTATCGCCTCTCGTACATACATATACCTGTCGTTTAGAATTACATATGTGTCTGGTAAAAGTGACCAGTAGATTCTACATATATATTTCAGCCCAAAAAGCAATAAAAACGATTGCCCACTTGGCTACGATGGTGAGGATGGGTCTATTCCAGCTCTAACAAAATATATCTGAAAACGACAGGTATATGTATGTACGAGAGGCGATAGACTTTTTATCCTTCTCGTAGCCAGGTCGGCAACGTGACCTCCTTGTGAATATGGTAATGCGGGTTCGATTCTCGCGACCGCCATTCACAGGCTCTTCAATTTCTTCCGTCTGGATATTTTCGAAAGTTACAAGCATATCCAAAAAGCGCGAAGAATTCAAGAAGTTAAGAGGGCTTGTATATTATTACATATGTGTCGTAAAAATGATAGATACATATATATATATATATATATATATATATATATATATATATATATATATATATATATATATATATATATATATATATATATATATATATATATATATATATATATATATAATATATATATATATATATATATATATATATATATATATATATATATATATATATATATATATATATATATATATATATACATATATATATATATATATATATATATATATATATATATATATATATATATATATATATATATATATATATATATATATATATATATATATATATATATATATATATATATATATATATACTACAATTTAACCTGGGAAAATGCTTATCATGAGCTAGTTATAGACTCTAAATGAATGATTTCGTTACCTGCCTCAATATTTGTATAAAATCTGGCTGCTGTTGTTTCAGGAAATCATAAAAAATAAGGAAAAACGGGAATTTAACTGAGCTGGGGGCTCTAATCACCAGGTAGTTGTAATTAAACATGTTAGGGTAAGTTTAAGATTGCGTGTATTTACATTAAACGAACTATCAGAAGATGAAATGGACTAATCAGGCAGGCAAGGCCTGAGAGGTTAATTATAACTGGTAACACTTGAAGGTATATCCGTCAGTGTGACGATGCTGAAACAAGGCACAGTCAATTGAGTTTTCCACGGTTAACAAACCCTCTGGAAATGGAGAGATTTACGAATTAAAAGCCAATAAGGACAGTAAAATATGCATAGGACAAGGTGAGCACAGAAGGTGCCAAGGAAGCCTTGAACACATGATTTTTGCATGCATTCAAACACAGGCATTTATGTAACACTGCTCTAGCAAGGCAAGGTTATATGGAAATACTGGCACTTAGAAATGAAATAGAATTTAGTACAAGAATTAAAACAATGTGGCTGAATGGAAGAACCTTTGCACAGATCACTTTACCTTATAGAAGAGGTGGCTTCAGCAAAGATAATAGCAGCAGAGGAGGGGTTAGGGCTTCACTGGTAAGATTACTAAGGCCCCCTACAAGATAGGACCATGTGGTAGGGACATGGCTCCCTAAAGGAGGCAGGAATGAAAGGGGGAGATGTGTCTCGCTTGCGTCCAGCTATGTCTCTGCTTTGTTCTACTCAGGCAGGCCCTCATCAGACCTCGGTCAGGGGTTAGTGTTGTTCCCCTATGTGCACGCATCATTTGTGAGTCAGCGCCAGGTGTTCTTTCTCTTAACTTGCGTCTTCAGCTCTATTCTGCCTCCGGCCATACTTAATCTCCTCACAAAGGGCTCCGCAAAGTCACATGTTCAAGAAGGGAACGTGGGAGAGATATACGAGAGAGGTCAACAGGTTTTGAGTAGGGGCCAATATTCCTTTTGCTCTTCCCTGTCAGGCAATGCTAAGCAATGCATTGTGTTTTTATTTTTCAGCTTTAAATTGAGCGTTTGGTGACTTGGATGCTTGGGAAGATGCAGCAACTCCCGCCTAAGTTGACATCTCGCACCTTCAGTCAGGTATGACTGTATGTCAAACCAAGGATTCAGCTGGCAAATGCTATATGTTACTCTAATTTCCTCGTTAACGGCACTCATGTATATTTATTAACCTAAATCTCTCTGCGTCATATGAGCTATCTGAAAACTTACTTTATAAAGAATTCAATATTTTACATTAATCTCAGAGTATAGAAAAGGTTTTAGCCTTAGATTGCTGTTATTTTAAAACAGGAACATTTACAACTATAAGAAGGTTATTGTAAATATTAAAATACACTAGCTTTAATTAACCTTCTTAAGGTAAATCTTAAAATAATCATGCACTTAACTTTTAGTTGTTGTTACAGTTAAAGACATGCAGTTAGTTTGCCTTGATGAGGCATTACAATGAAGTATACATGGTCTTCCTTAGGTGTCGCCATGTTACTTAAGTTAAGGGCACAGTGCCAGACAAAGCACTGAGGTCAATGGTGTTTACGGGCATGAAGCTAAGTACAATGAGGTACAGACAAATATGTAAGGTACACAGTCCTGTTGAGTTATGGACTCGAGATTTAAATTACAAGGGATAACAAAGAAGACAAATGATAGACTCCGGAATGGGTAATGACTGTTAAAGAAAAATGAGGATTGATATGTCGAAATTATACTCTTTAACCTATTAAAAATGGATTAGGTTTATTCTTTTGCCCAAGGGGCTTCAAAACAGTCAAAGGACATGACTCCTCTGACAGGATTATCTCCCAACATCTAGGATAATGGCACTGCGCCAAGGAGGCACTTATATGATAATACTTAATGGTTTTGGGCATATATGATTATAAAATACGTCATGCATTTATAGGCATGAGAGGGAAGTCATAGGACTTATGAATTTGAAATGTCTGTCAATTTGCACTCTGCAGTGGCAGAGTGGGAAGTAAAGTAAAATCTGTGCCTGGGTAAAGAGTGAATTATATGCGAGGGATACTCAAAGGGGGACAAAAAAGAGTAAGAAAACAAGGAAAAATGTTTAAGGAAGAGATAGTGTAAAGGATTGTAAGGAAAAGAAACAGGCGAAGACTCAGGCATTCTCTTTCTGGATTAGAGGGGCCAAAGAACTTCGTAGAATAAAAGGGGTGGCACTGTGCCAAATTTGCACTGTGCCAGGAGAGCTCAGCAGCTCTCTTTAAGCTACCTAACGTTACCTATGCCCATGATTTCTGCCACAGATCTCTTTAGGTTGATGGTTCTCCTTGGTAGGGGAATCGGTCAAACCAAGCCCGAGGGGGACATTGGAGTGCCACCTGTGTCGTTTTCTTTGGGAGCCGAAGCAAGGGCATTCATTTCAGGCTCTACCCCAATTCGCCACAGTTCTGTGGGTTCACTGGTCATTTGAGACACAGCAGAATCCTTGCTCATGGTCGTGTCCACGGTGGACCAGGAAAGAGAGGAAGAGGTCACTGTGGGATTGATAGGCTTGCAGGTTAACATGGCCAGCTCAGGCATGGGTTGTGAGGCAGCACCTTCAGCTGTGCCTCCACTGTAGTCGGAAGAATCCGTCTCTCTTACCGGCACTGGTAGCAGAGCCAAACCAGGGGAAGAGAGGGGACCCTGATTGGGATCTCTTGAATGGAGATTGGGGGCGTGTTCTGGTGCTGGCACTAAGGCAGGGTCAGGCACTAGTATTTGATTTGGAATTTGCTCATCGTTCTGGATGGACAGAGCTTGGAGCTGCTCAGTGCACGCAAGTGGCACTGGCATAGGTTGTGAATCAAGTTTGGGATCTCCTGGAGGGAAATCTACTTGGTGCCCTGGCACCGGCACTGGGGCAGGGCCTGGCACCAGAATGGGATCTGGAATCGATTTTGATGGAGGTGGCCACTGCACATCGTACTCAGGTGGCACTGGGAGTGGAGCAAATGATGGCATTTAAGGCCTATTCATGCCTAATGAATGATTTGAGGGTGTTGGACCCCTGGATTGCTGTAACTTGGATGGGGACTGGAAGTCCTGTCCCAGGAGGAGGTCATAACCTCCAGGAATATAGCTTGCTATTGCAAGGTTGCAGATTTTGGATCCATGAGATCTTGTGATGCTCAACTGAACAGTAGGGAGTATCATTTTAAATTGATTGATACCTCAACTGTGATGAGTTTACTTCGGTTAATGGTAGCTCCATAGGGAACTTTGTCTTTCCTTATGAGGGAAATTTGCACACTGGAGTCATCAAAAGCCTTGACCTGGCGTGGGGAGTGGTCATAAACTTTGCAAGACTGTGCAATAGCTCTGGCTGTAATCTCTTTGTGGTACTGCCCCTGTGGAGTGTGCAGGCTTGTTGGTTGGTGGATTCCCAGGAGAGGGTTTGAAAGGCACTGTGGGCAGTGCCTGAGGCTTGTTTCGGCACTGCTCTGTGGAACATCCAGCTTTCTTGCAGAACCCACATACAATGGGCTTCGGTGAGTGTCCATTTTTGGGTGGGGGGGCGCCGGAGGTGAAAGAAGGAGGGCATATTTTGTGTCCCAATGAGTTTGCATGGGCATGATGGGCATCCCACATGTCGGCGAGGCGACAGCACTCCACTAGGGTCATGGGAGCTTTTTCACACACATGGGTTGCTGGGTCAGCAGGGCTGTAATATAAAATTTTTCAATCTTGAACCACTCAAGGATGTCCTCGGTGGTGGAGACTCCCAGGGACTCTAGCCATTTAGAGAGGGCCCTATCCGAATGATATGCCCAGTCAGACCAGGTCTGTCCTGCTTCTTTTATCTGTCCTCTCCAGTGTTGTCTCCAGCGTTCGGAGGTGATGTTGTACGCCTTTATAATTGCCTGGTGCACTTCCACCCACTTCCCTTGATCCACCTCAGGGAGGGCTTTGAAAGCAATTAGACCCTTTCCTCTGAGGAATTTTCCCAGGAGTAGGGAGACTTAGGCAGGAGCGAGTGGATATGTACTGGGGACCCTTTCTACCCGATCGGGCTCGGCCTCGGTCCACTTGGGCATAAAGGTATGAGCCTGAGTGTAGGCCGATGCACCAGGGGCTGGAGAGGAGCTGGTAGCGCCAACTTGGGTCATCTGGAGTTCATGGGCCCGCTGCTTTTCCTCCCTTTCGAGCCTATCCTTTCGTCCTTGTTCTTTCTCCCTTCTTGCTTGTTCTTCCCACAAAGTCTATCCAGCCTCTCTTGTTCTTCCTTCCTTGCCTTTCTTTCTTGTTCTTCCCTTGTGAGTTTATCCAGCCTATCTTGCTCTTCCTCCTTCGCCTCTCTTTCTTGTTCTTCCCTTGCAAGTTTATCGAGCCTGCCTTGCTATTCCTTCTTCATCTTTCTTTCTGCCTCTTCTCATTTCTCCTGGGCTAGTCTTTCTTTCTCCTTTTTCTGCCTTTCTGCCTCTCTCTCTACCTTGGCATCATCTGCTTTCGCTTGAACCCACTCCCTCAGGGCTTGCATGTCCTTTCCAGCAGACATACAGAACTTGAAGTCCTCATTTTGCTGGGTTCTGGATGTCGTAGACATCTTGAGATAGCGCTAATATGGGCGTGATCCTTTAGATAATCAATATGTCTAAAAAGATTCAAATTTCAGGGTGCCTTGAAAGAATCAGGGCTGTTCAAGTGAACAGCTTCATCATGGACTTGTTTGCAGGGAACTGGTTAGGTTTTGAAAGGCATAGGAATTTTGGTTTTATTTCACTCATGGGCAAGATCGGCTATAACGCGAATTTGGGTTTGGTTCAGGGAGCGTATCCCTGTTCCTAAGAATTTGGTTTTTCTTGTGACAAGAAAATTTTTTTTTCCTTTTAGGGGAGTCCCGATACTTGTTAGGTTTGGGAACTCAGTGAGCGTCGTAACACTCATAGAATATAGCCCCACCAATAAATGAAAAAATGACACAGTGTAAACCTTAAATTAAAAAAAAATAATGCTTTGAGAGACGGGGATACTGGCGCAGAGGAGGTAAGGTTTACGTACTGATACAAATTGGAGGGCTAGAAACCAGCCGTTTTAGAGGTATGCTTCAACTTATTTTTATAGGAGTGATAGGTTCATCGCTGAGAGGCGTATAAGTTAAAAAGTTATAGTTTTTGTAAGTTACATTGATAAATGTGCATATTTTGCCAACAATAATAATAGCCTTTTCCTCCAACCTAATATAAGTACAAAACTTAATTCTACCATGCAAGAGTGCTGTTTGCCTAAGTTCATGTGCGTACAAAATTACATTTCCCTATTTTAGACTAGCTCAAATGTGACCAGAAAAGGATATGTTTGCCCAGCTGGATAACCACTCGAGTTTGTTTGGATCTGGATCAGTAACAGCTCAAGGTCGTCTGGTACACACCTGGCCCTAAGGACAATGACCAACATGGGAACTTTTCCGAGACTAACCGCGCTTATACAAACATGTTATCCCGCTTAGGTTTATTTAGAGAAACCCAAACATAAATCTTTCTCTTAGGCTTTCCAAAGATTACACTGGGAACGATGTGAAGACCACATGGTCTCAGCAAACTTTAAGCAAAATGGAAGATAACCACATATAAACAAAAGAAAAAAAGAAGGTTCCTTATGCTTATGAATGACATAGCAGGCAGATGGAAAAGCTTAGAAATGACATAGAATTTATCACATGAGGTGCTGTACAGAGGAATGTGTTCAAATGCAAATATGAAGCACATTTATTTGCTCATGTGGCCTGAACAAATTTTATGTCTTTTCTGAGACTTTACTCTATAATGAGGAATTATGCATTTGCCTAACGGATTCCTAACTGCTATGAGAGAGAGAGAGAGAGAGAGAGAGAGAGAGAGAGAGAGAGAGAGAGAGAGAGAGAGAGAGAGATTAAACTCTTGAGCTCCAGTGATACGGAAATTTGCTGGCTGACCCATGTGGGATCTAACATGTGTCTGGCTAGAATTCCAAGACAGGTCATTAACGGAACCACATGGCATATAGTTTTGACTTCTGATGAGCCCCAAACACCATTAACGGACTAAATATGCCGTGTGAAGAAGAATGTCAGACACTGAGGTAGAAAGTCATTCCGAGGATGCACAGATCCTCTGCATCTCTCTCTCGCCTTCGAAGGCAGCAATGAGCCAGACAATAAAACTCCCTCTGTTCTCACAACAAAACACCACATCCTGGTTTCTGCAGGCAGATGTCCATTTCCGGGTGGTGAAAATTACAGACGAGGAGACCAAGGCGGACGTAACCATGACAATGCTTCCAGAGGAGGTCTTCAACAAAATCACCCATGGTTGGACTCGCAGCTAGGCAAAGTCAAGTACAGAGACCTCCGAGAGAAGCTCATCGAAACATACTCCATGCCCGTCCCAGAGAGAGCCCAATGCGCCCTCGACCTGATGACCCAGCCCCTAGGGGACGCATCACCCAGGGACACCTGGGATGAACCCTGAGGTCTCCTGATGCAGCCAGGGGTTGACACAGATAGTCGGAGGAAGGAGATCAGCTTGTCGCGAGATATATTCCTGCAGTGCCTTCTGCAGGAGGTGAGAGGGCAAATCACGGATGTGGACGCCCTTTCAATGGGCGAATTGGTGAACGTCACACACAAACTCCAAGAGGCCACCAAGGCCTCCAAACATGTCGCAACACCCGCAGCCTGTAACCTGGTAGCAGAAATAGATGAGGCAGAGGACACAAATGTGGTGTACAGGAAGAAAGCTAGCCACAGTAGCAGAGGACATGGACAAATCCAGACTGGTGTTACTTCCATTGGAGGTTCGGAAGCGCAAGAAATTGCAGAGCCCCCTGTTCTTTCACAAAAAACAAGGAAAGCGGCCACAAGTAACAGCAGTGTCCACAAACCTTAAAGACTACCGACCAGTAAGATTCTTCATCCATGATGCCATATCAAAACGACTGATGCTGGTAGACACCAGGGCGATGCAATCGGTGTTTCCGCCATTGAGAGAGGACAGCGGCCACACATCCAGCGCCGCAACTGCACTGGTCGCAGCAAATGGAAGCCCCATCCACTGCTATGGAACTGTGACCCGCAGAATATCCACCCTGGGCTGTAAATATGATTGGCCCTTCGTCATTGCAGACGTCAAGTTCCCCCTCCTGGGCGCTGATTTTGTAAGAGACCTCGTCGCGCCAATCGCGGTCTCTTTCGAGCACACATGTGTATGTGTGTGCATCATACCTTCGGAGGGACCCAGACAAAGAGAGAAACAAGAGCATCCCATTTTCTCTCTCTCAAGGAACGCAACTTCTGCCATAAAATATTTCCGTCTGTTTCTCCCTAACCATTGTTGTCTCGATTTATGTACAGTCACAACTACTTGCATTGCCATGCAGGCATTCTAATCATGTACTCATAATGTTCCACCGAATCTTCTGTATCAAGCTGTATGTATGTTTCTGTTTGTGAAGACATGCAAACGATCTGCCATTTCAATATATTATGCTACTGCATTGTATTCATTAATCTGTCTCGAATCTCATGCAATTGGCCATATGTGGAATTTCCTGGCCTTTCCATTGATATATGTTTTATCACTACGTTTATTATGTCTCTCACAATCGCCATCTGTTTGTCTGCCGACAGACACAGATGTCCGAACCGTTGCCTCTGTTTTGCCCTGTCTGTGTGTAGATGTTACTTTGAGGCTCGCACCAGCCATTAACAACTTCAAAGATTCTGTACATTCATTCAGTAAGGATCTACCAACAAACCAGTCAACACCCAGCCAGTATGTCACTCAATCCCATCCTTACAATTTCCTCGCACACCACGGACTTCTGGTAGACGTCAGCCAAAAACGCCTGCTGGATACTGGAATCTGCTGATCCCAACTGCTCTCCACCGGGTCGGGGATGCCCGCTGTCTGCTCCATCTCTTCAAACAAATACAGCACCCTCTTCCATGAGTTCCCTGACGTCTTCAAGCCAGAGCTGCGTCAGTTGCCGGGAGCCCAGGCCAAACACGGCATTCATCACCATATCACCACAACAGGCCCGCCAACACACGCCAAATTCCGGCGCTTGCCACCCAAAAACTCCAAGACACTAAACAGGCCTTTGCCAAGATGGAACAGATGGGCATCTGCAGGAAGGCATCGAGCCCGTGGGCGTCCCCCCTCCACATGGTAAAGAAACCAGACGTCTCCTGGAGGCCCTGTGGGGACTATCGTCGGCTCAACATAGTAATGACACCAGACCACTATCCCTTGCCAAACATGCAGGACCTAACAGGCGCCCTACACGGGGCCAAAGTATTTACAAAAAAGGATTTACTCAAGTCTTATTTTCAGTTACCAGTGCACCCTGACGATGTTCCGAAGACAGCCATCATCACGCCGTTTGGAACGTATACCTTCTACTCCACCTTCGACCTCAGGAACGCTGGGGCCACATTCCAACGCCTTATGGACACCATCTTGGGGGACCTACCTTTCTGTGTTTGCTATGCAGACGACATCCTGATCTTCTGCAGGTCCCCAGAGGAACACCTGCGCCACGTCCGGGCCACACTGAAAAGCCTGCAGGAGAACCATTTGGTTGTCAGGTTCCATCAAGTGTACCCTTCGAGCAGAAAAGGTAGACTTCAACTGGGCCATGAGATTTTCCTGGCAGGTGTCAGCCCCATGGCCTCCAAGGTGGATACAGTTTTCCCTTTCCCAACACCAAAAACCATCAAGTCCCTGCAGGAGTTCCTCGGCATGGTCAACTACTACTGCCACTTCATACTCAGACGTTGCCCGCATCATGTATCCCCGACCACAGTCCTGAAGGGAAATTCCGAAAGCACTGGCATGGATACAGCTCCGGCAACAACAAGCGCGAGAGCAGATGAAGGCAGCCCTTGCCAAAGCCACAACATTAACACATCACAACCCCACCACCTCCTGAGACTTACCACAGATGCCAGCAACATCGCTTGTCAGTGGTGCTGGAGCAGGTGTTAGTAAAGCTCCCCACAAGCCCGCTGGCCTTCTTCAGTCGCAAGTTAACACCGCCAGAGACCCTGCTGAAGTGCATTCGACAGGAGCCTGCAGGCAAAACCAATTGTATTGTGGGCACTTCAAGTACCTCTTGGACAGTACCATCATTACCATCCTCACAGACCACAAGCCTTTAGTACATGCATTCACAAAGGCGGGAGACACATGGTCTGCAAGGCAGCAGCAGCACTTGGCCACTATCTCCGAGCTTGGCTACACCTTTAGCTACGTCCCCAGCAGGAAGAACCCAGTAGCCGATGCCCTATCAAGGGTCGAGATAAATTCCATCCACCTCGGCATAGACTACAAGGACCTGGCGAAGGAACAGGCCGCAGACCCGGAAACAGCAGCCTACTGCACGGCACTCACTGCTCTGAAATGGGAAGACATGCCAAAGAATATGGTTCCAGTTCAACACTTCTACTGGTGACCAGCAGGAAACTTCCCCTGAAAGCGTCCAGGAGAAAGCAGAATTCGACATCATCCATGGCCTGTCCCATCCATCAGGCCAAACAACGACCTGATGACAGAATAAATTGGCACGGTATCGGGAAGGATGTTCAGCAGTGGTCGAAGAACTGCATACCATGCCAAACAAGTAAAGTCACCCAGCACACAGAATCCGGCATTGGAGAATTTCCTCAACCATGTCATAGGTCCTCTGCTGCAGTCAGGGGCGTCAGATACCTACTGATGTTCATAGACCGTTCCACATGGTGGCCCAAAAGCAACCCCAGTGACGGAAGCATCAACGAGCGCCTGGCTAGTTTTCCTCCCGTTTAGTTGGATCAGCCATTTAACGCCCGACAGCATAACTCTTTTTTTTTTTTTTGCACTTATAGCCGTTATGCAGGTTCTTTAACATACTTTATGGGGCTGTCATGACTGACCAGAAGTAATGAACAAAGGAGAAACAATTAAAAACAATAAAAACTTAATATAAATTTATTAAGTTACAATTATTTACAAGTGAGACAGGTCTGGTAAAAGATAAAACCATAAGTATAAAAAAAAAAACCAATTATTAGCACAAAACAAAATAAAACCCCTAAACATATTGAACGTCCTAAACAAAATGTAGCTTAAAATTAAAATAAAAGGCAAATAAAACAACAGCAGGCAGAAAGATTAAAAATAACAAACATAAATCCTCCATCGGGGCATAAGACAGCCCTCATCTGCGCAACAGGGACAAACCCACCAACAGAATACGTATGGAGTTATTTGCAGACAGCCTTATAACGCTGTCATCAAAAATGAGCAGCTCGTGGTCACCTGACAACTCATGGTCACACTCCACCTCTTGGTCGTGCTCCACTTCGTATACAGTTCTGAGCAAAATGCTGCTCAAAAACATTTTCTGCGCCGAACCAAAACTGTAACCTTACGCGCTGCTTTATGACACCACAATGAATAGACCAGACCCGATCTGAAACAGAAAACCGGCAAAATTTTGGACAAAACATCAAAACAAAAAAACTTGAAGGTAATGAGGCAGCAATCCACAAATGGAACGAGCGGGAACCAGCAGTTCTGCTGTTGTAAAGCCATCACTTAATTTATACACCTCCCACCTAAAAGAAAAAAAAAAAATTATTTTTTTTTGTACACTATGTTCCCCTGGAATGCCGGGAACCCCGCCAGCCAAAATAAGGGAATCCTGTCATTGGTGGTGGATTGTAACGACCCGAATGGGCCGTTATGTAGGTTCTTTAACATACTCAGGATGGGGCTGTCATGACTGACGGCAGAAGCAACAAACAAAGGAGGAGAAAACAACAAAAACAATAAAAAAACTTAATATAAACTTTATTAAGTTCAAATATTTACAAAATGAGACAGGTCTGGTAAAAAGATAAAAACCATAAGTATAAAAAAAGCCAAAAGGCAGCACAAAACAAAATAAAGTTAAATAAACGATTAACGTCCTAAACAAAAGGTAGCTCTAAAATTAAAATAAAAGGCAAATAAACAAAACAGCAGGCAGAAAGAGAAAAAACAAACATAAGTCCTCCATCAACCAAGACAGCCCTCAGCTGCACAGACATTAGGGACAAAACCCACCAACCAGAATACCCCGATGGAAAGGAAGCCTTACGCTGTCATCAAGATGAGCAGCTAGTGGTCACGACAACTCATGGTCATACTCCACCTCTAGGTCGTGCTCCACTTCGAACTGTTTGGTTTGCTGCTCAAAAAATTGACCAACGTCGACTCAAAAACTGCCTGCTGCCGCTGCCACTTATGGCTACCTTCGCTGCCCTACCAGACCCGACTGACGACAGAAAACCGCAGCTCAAATGGAAAAACATCAAAACAAAAAACTTAAAAATTAAGGAGGCAGCAATCCACAAAGGGGAACGAGCGGGGAACCAGCAATTCCATTAAAACCATCATTCACGTGACACCTCCCACCTAAAAGAAAAAAAAAAATTATTATTTTTTTTAAACTCATGCTTCTCAATGCAGTAAAACTTAGAAAAAAGAGCCATCCTGTCACTGTCAATTGTAACGACCAGTGGGCCGTTAAAAAAAGGTTCTTTAACATACTCAGGATGGGGCTGTCATGACTACTAAGCTGAAGCAACAAACAAAGGAGGAGAAAAAAGAAAAACAATAAAAAAAATTAATATTGTTTTATTAAGTTACAAATATTTACAAGTGAGACAGGTCTGGTAAAAGATAAAACCATAAGTATACAAAAAAAATGCCAATAAAACAGCACAAAACAAAATAAAGTTAAATAAACGATTAACGTCCTAAACAAAAGGTAGCTTAAAATTAAAATAAAAGGCAAATAAAACAACAGCAGGCAGAAAGAGAAAAAAAAACAAACATAAGTCCTCCATCAGGGCACCAAGACAGCCCTCAGCTGCGCAACAGGGACAAAAACCCACCAACCAGAATACCCCTGATGGAGACGTCAGGACAGCCTTACTCTGTCATCAAAGATGAGCAGCTCGTGGTCACACGACAACTCATGGTCACACTCCACCTCTAGGTCGTGCTCCACTTCGTATATATGCTCCAATTTGCTGCTCAAAAACTCGACCAACGTCGACTCCAAAAACTTTTAGCCGCTGCCACTGCCGCTACCATCGCTGCCCTACCAGACCCGATGAACAGAAAAACGGCAGCTCACCGACGAAAACGTCAAAACAAAAAAACTTGAAGGTAAGGAAATCAATCCACAAAAAAGGGAACGAGCGGGGAACCAGCAGTTCCCTCTTAAAAATCATCACTTAACGTGACATACGGACAGGGGTGGGAATTCTTGGTCTGGGTCGCCCTTGCAGGTCTGATGACTGGGCAACTCTCCAGCAGTTTGATAGCATATAACCCCGCAGCCAACGGCATGGTCATGAACTCGGGGGAAAATACGGAATGTCAGCTCTGATAGCACTTGGACGACAATTGACGCCCAAACCCTGGGTCCTGCTGGAAGTCTCTGACCGTGCTGAGGGCAGACTTTCAATGGACAGGACCCAGTGAAAAGCCCGGGGTCTGGATTCCTGCACCCACATCTTCATCCAGGATCGACGCCCACTAACCCTTGACCAGACCGCATGTTGCCCATACTGTCATCAGCAGATCATCCAAGGCCTATCTCATCAACATCCACGGGCATGAAGATTGGTTTTTTTTTTTTTTTTGGGGCTGAAATCAGACAAGTGTTAGACAGCAAACTCACTCAGGAAACCAGCAGGCACCCCAGAATTCAGACACAAAAATATCTGCTTGGCAGATGATCCCATCACCATCAAAAACGGGTCGAGGATGCTCAAAGGGCCGCACTAAGGTGTTTCCAGCTGGTAGCTATTTCAGGTAGGCCGACTCAGCAGTGATTGAAGCCACCCCACATCCAAAGGTATCAAGAACTCAACGTCTCCTGACCCAAATGACTCTGTGATTGATTTTTTTAAGGTGCCTCCCAATCATTAATTTTGTAATTATTGTCTTAGGGAGAACAACTTATGTAAAGACGTGATATGTCTCTTCATTTTTGATCAATCAATCATGATTGCATTTCTTAATATGTCAAGACTCTCATGTAAATAGTTGGGGATATATGTAGAATTTTCTGGCCTTTCCACCGAAAGTGTATTTTATCATTGTACACTTATTATGTCTTTCAAAATTGCCATTTGTTTTTCATCAACAAACACAAATTGTTCCCAGACTACTTATCACGTATGATCAGAGGGCATTATTCAAAGCCATAAACTCTGCCATGTATACTACAGCTCAGGCAAAGACAAGTTAATGCCCAATTTACCTTTCTTGTCCTCACAATAATAATATATATATATATATATATATATATAATATATATATCCTTTATAAATATTATTTTCTACATATATATATATATATATATATATATATAAACAACTATATATATATAAATAAAAAAATATATATATATATACTAATATAAATATAAAAATATATCTATATAAAAAATTTGTTTCTTCATGCCAACTAAAATTTTGTTCAGCTATAACTAATCCTGAGTTATAAAACTAGAATTGATTGTTTGATCATTTATTATCAAAAAGACATAGGCTATAAGGTATTTTTGTTTTGTCAAATAGAACTACCAGTTTTATTCAGCTACAATAACTTAGGCCTACTGGTTTAATGAATCTAGAATAATTATTACCTCTATCATTAAAAATGCACATATGTAAACTTATGGTGTTTTTTGTTTCTCTGTAGAACTACTATTTTCATTGTGTTGCTACTATTATAAAGGAATAAACCATGTTTGTTAAAAAATTCATTTTCCTCATATAAGTTCAAGTTGGTACAAGAAGCCCTTGTCAGTTCTTGGTCTCTTATGAAATGCATAAGCTGATAGTACCACTTTTTTCAGCTCCCTCCAGTATGTTGTCCTCAAATTGTTGATTATTTTAAATGACTACTTCTTTTGTGGCCAATGGGTCTATAAGAGATGCAAAATAATGAGCAGGTGGACATGTACTGCTGGTTTATTCAGAAATACTTATAAAACAGGTGACCAGAGGTCAATTACATTTCAACAGTTAATTATAATAGGTAAATACAAGTAACACAAAAGGTAAGTTAACAGGAATTGACCCAACAATATTCTAACACATGTGCAAAGAAAACAGGAGCAAATGAATTAGTAGCAGATATGTATTTACATAGATAAAAAAATGGCTATTTTTGAAACCCAAACTATATAGGAGAGCAAATTAATAAGAAAACGAGCGTTCACCATAGAAAACCCGCTGAGCGGGGACTTTACAATACTCCCCCCCCTCAAGATGTGGGTAACGTCTGATTAAACTGGGTATCTGCTGGGCCGCTGGAGAGTGACACGGCTCCGCGAAGTCAGCTAGGGGGTGCGGTGTGAGCAGGAGCGGCTGGCTGTGGCGCTGTCTGGGTGCTTCCAGGGGCAGCCACGCAACTTTCGTTTGGGTTGGGCTGGCTGCGGAGGCGGCGGTTCTTGCGGAGGGCACTGCGTGGTATCGTCGACGGCTTCCTCCAACAGGGCGGGCTTGAGACAGTCGACAGACACCCAGTCATCCTTCCCGTGCAGGGCCAGCCAGAATGCTTTGGTGTTCCGCTCAGGCACGCAGGAAGGGCCCCCTGTAGGGCCTGGTTAGTGGAGGGCGGACGGCGTCGTTCCTGACAAAGACGTGGGTGGTGGAGGACAGGCCAGGAGGCATGAAAGGTGTCGACTTATCAGTGTACGTCCGCTGGCAGGGAGCGAACTTCCCGACTTTGTCACGGAGCCTCTGGACTGTCAGGTTGTGGCAATCCCCAGTGATGAGTTCACCCGGGACTATGAGGGGCTCCCCATAGACTTTCTCTGCTGCAGATGGGTCGTCACTGGCTCTGGGTGTGGTGCAAAGCCCGAGGAGGACCCAAGGCAGCTGGTACTTCCAATCCTCAGCGGTGCAGCGGGTCATGAGGGACGCCTTCAGGGACCTGTGGAATCTCTCCACCAATCCGTTGGCTGCGGGGTTGTAGGCGGTGGTGGTGTGGTGAGAGGTCCCCAGTAGGCATGCCAGGGCGGACCACAGCTCGACAGGAAGGCAGGGCCCCTGTCGGTGGTTATGTGGTCCGGGACACCGAACCGGCTGATCCAGCTGGAGAGGAGGGCCTCGGCACACGCACTGGCGGTGGCTTCCTGCATGGGCATCGCTTCAGCCCACCTGGTGGAGCAGTTGACGAACATCAGGAGATATCTGGCCCCGCCTGATGGAGGAAGGGGGCCTACCACGTCTACATGGATGTGTCCAAACCGCCTCCCCGGCTGGGGAAACTCAGCCACCCCTGTCTCGGTGTGCCGCCCTACCTTGCTGGTCTGGCACCGATGCACTGTCTCGCCCAGGCCATCGCGTCCTTCTGCATACCGTGCGAGACGAACTTCTCTGCCAACAGCTTGGCCGTCGTCCTGCCGGAGGGGTGGGACACCCCGTGGATGACATCGAACACCAGACAGCGGCAGGAGGCGGGAACCAGGGGGCGGGGCTGGCTGGTGCTTACGTCGCTCAGCAGTGTTGGCCCCCCAGGGGCGAGGGTACGTCCTTCCACTTGAGCGACATGATGGCGGTGCGGTAGGCTGGAGTCTCTGGGTCGGCGGTCTGCTCCCAGGCGAGGTCCTCATAGTCGATCCCGAGCTGTACTGCGTTGAGCTCGATCCTGGAGAGGGTGTCCGCTACAGGGTTCTTCCTGCCGGTGAGGTACTTGATCGTGCAGGTGAACTCCGCGATGGCCTCGAGATGCCACTGCTGCCTGGAAGACCATGCGTCCTCCTACTTTGTGAAGGCACGGACCAGCAGCTGGTGGTCCGTCCAGATTGTGATGGGTGTACCCTCCAGGAGGAACTTGAAGTGACGTACCGCCCGATACACTGCACAGAGTTCCTTGTCAAAGGTGCTGTAGTGGGATCCGCGGGGCTGAACTTCTTGCTGAAGAAGGCAATGGGCTGGGGGGCTCCGGCGACGACCTGCTCCAGGACGGCCCCACAGGCGGCGTTGCTGGCGTCCGTCGTCAGCTGAAGGGGGGCGCTGGGGTCCTGGTGGGCCAAGGCAGTTGACTTGGCGAGGGCGGCCTTCGTCAGGGAAAAGGCCTGTTGCTGCTCGGGTCCCCAAACTAAGGACTTCTGGTGGCCCTTCAGGATCTCCGTCAGGGGGACCATGGTGTGCGCGACCCTGCGGATGAACCTCCTGTAGTAGTTGAGCATCCCGAGGAATTCCTGCACGCCCTTGACGGAGGTAGGGGTGGGGAACCTGGTAACGGCTGCGACCTTCAATGCAAGTGGACGGACAGCCCCCGGGGATATCTCATGGCCCAGGAAGTCAACTCTTTTGACGCCAAAGGTGCACTTATCAAATCTGACGACGAGGCCGTTCTCCTGCAGGCGCTGCAAGACCTTTCGGATGTGCCGCAGGTGTTCTTTGGGGATCTGGATAAAAATTAGAATGTCATCTACATAACAGACGCAGAAGTTCAGGTCCCCCAGGATTCTGTCCATCAGTCTCAGGAAGGTTGCCCCCGCGTTCCTCAGGCCGAAGGTGGAGAAGGAGAAGACGTAGGACACGAAGGGCATGATAATGGCGGTTTTGGGGATGTCCTCTGGAGCAACTGGTACCTGAAAATAGGGCTTCAGAAGGTCTAGTTTAGGAAATATTTTGGCCCCGTGAAAAGAGGCCGTGAGATCTTGCATGTTTGGAAGAGGGTAATGGTCTGGTTCAGTTGTGAGGTTGAGCCGCCTGTAGTCGCCTCAGGGTCTCCAGGAGCCGTCCGGTTTCTGCACCATGTGGAGGGGAGAGGCCCACGGGCTGGAGGCCTTCCTGCATATGCCCATCCGCTCCGTCTCGGCAAAAGCGTCTTTGGCCTCCTGAAGGCGCCAAGGGGGGAGTCTCCGGAACTTTGCGTGCATTGGGGGGCCCTTTGTTTTGATGTGGTGATAGATTCCGTGCTTTGCAGGGGCCACGGGTACCTGGTGCAATTCGGGCTTGAAGACGTCAGGGAACTCCTTCAGCAGCTGGGCGTACTGGTGCGGGACGACAGAGTAGAAGGCGGGCATGCTGGAGCCCGTCGCCAGGGGAAGGGACTGGCAGGAGTCGGTGTCCAATAGGCGTTTGCGACCGACATCGACTGCCAGACCGAAGTGGGCGAGGAAGTCCACACCCAGGAGTGGGGTCCTTATGTCCATGACTATGAAGCTCCAACTGTACCTCCGGCCAAGGATGGAGATCGACAGGAGCCTGGTGCCGTAGGAGAGGATGAGGGGACCCGTTGGCGGCCATCAGGAAAGCAGCCGGGTCCGGCGGGCGTTTGCGGTCTTCTCTGGATGGCAGGAACACTGATCGGACAACCCCAGTGTCGACCAGCGTCATCCTGCCGGAGATGGTGTCGCAGACGTAGAAGCCTACTGGTTTTGGGCTCCTGGGTTCCTCTGCTGCCAGGGCGGCCTGTTCTGTTGGCCGCTGCCTTCCCCATTTTTTGGATGGGTGAACGAGCAGGGGGTTGGCAGTTCTGGGCATCCTTGCCGTACCGCTGGTGGTAGTAGCAAGGCCCCGGTGGATGCTTCTTGTGGTGGTATGTTGGCTGCCGCCTGTAGATGGCTCTTATCTCCTCCTTTGTGCTTTCCTCCGGCTGGAGGGAGCTGATGGGGTGTGTGGGCGTGGATGCCCGCTTCGCTGCCCTTGTGGAGTCCGTCAGTTGCTGCACCGCCTTGAGTAGGTCCTCGAGCGGCATTGTATAGGGCTCGAGGATCTGGGTCTGGACCTCTAGGAGGAGCTGACGGAGGAGGATCTCCCTTGACAGGCTTATCTCCGACTGCCTGCCGCTGCTGTCCATCTCGGGAAGGGTGAGGAGGTCCTGGATCACGCCCCAAGTCTCCAGGATGTTCTGGTCGTGTTGAGGGCTGTTCACAAGATCAAGGGCGCAAGTGGCCCTCTCGAAGACCGGCAGGGAGCAAGTCTTGACAAGGGAGGCCTTCAGTTTTGGGTAGGTGACAGGATGTGCAGCAGACACCCACGGGATAAGCTTCCTGTAGACTTCTTCCGGAAAGGCGTTGATCACGGCGTCTGCCTGCAGGACCTCGTCGGTAAGTCCCGCCAGCCTGAACTGCCCCTCAACCCTGTAGAGCCATGATGACAGGTTGCTTTGTGTGAAGGGCGGCAGCTTTATGGCGAGGGCGGACCTTGTTTGTTTCGTCAGGGCAGGCAGCGTGCAGGAAGCGGGTATCGGAGTGGAGGAGCGCGCAAGCCCAGGCGTGGGGAAGGGCACGGGCAGGTTGTGCATGAGGGAGATGTCCACGTCCGTGAAGTTCGTGGTTAACTGTATGTGGGAGGGAATGTCCGCGTCCATACTCACTATTGCCCTCTTACTAGGAGTGGGTTACTCGCGTCAATATGCACTTGGGAGCACGCAGTGTATGTCTGCTAATGACGCTGGTGATCTGCCGATGAGAGTCAGCATGCCCGAACGCTTTGTTAAAGCGCTGTGTTTGGTCCGTTAGGGGCGGGGGTAGTTCGTGGAGCCAAGGCTAGGTCGCCGTATGAGTCCACTAATGGCTCCAGGAACCATTCCAGGGTCACCACTCGGCAGTGCCCGTCCATTTATCACTTATAAATTCCCCTTCGGTGATAATTCCCCATCAGGGATATTCCCGAGGTAGTGTGGATTTGATATTAAGCGACATTTGTAGCTTCATGATTGTATATAAATCACGGTGTGATAAAAAAATGACATAAAAAGAGCTGCGTGTTCCAAACGTACCAAAGAACTATCATGGTCAAGGTGGGTTAATGCCAAAGCTAAGTACAATTTCCCCGCTCTCGACAGGTAAATTAATTACACCAGACTCAGCATTAATTTATACCTCTTTTGATGGCTCAGTTGTAACTTCGACTGGAGTTGCTGGATGGCGCGTCTGTTTCGTGGGATCGAGACTCAGCAGTGCCCGTCCATTTATCACTTATAAATTCCCCTTCGGTGATAATTCCCCATTGGGGATATTCCCGAGGTAGTGTGGATTTGATATTAAGCAACATTTGTAGCTTCATGATTGTACATAAATCACGGTGTGATAAAAAAAATGTCCTAAAAAGAGCTGCGTGTTCCAAACGTACCAAAGAACTATCATGGTCGAGGTGGGTTAATGCCGAAGCTAAGTACAATTTCCCCGCTCTCAACGGGTAAATTAAGTACACCAGACTCGGCATTAATTTATACCTCTCTTGATGGCTCAGTGATAACGTCGTGGGATCGAGACTCAGCAGTGCCCGTCCATTTATCACTTATAAATTCCCCTTCGGTGATGATTCCCCATTGGGGATATTCCCGAGGTAGTGTGGATTAGATATTAAGCGACATTTGTAGCTTCATGATTGTATAAAAATCACAGTGTGATAAAAAAAGTCATAAAAAGAGCTGCGTGTTCCAAACGTACCAAAGAACTATCATGGTCGAGGTGGGTTAATGCCGAAGCTAAGTACAATTTCCCCTGCTCTCAACAGGTAAATTAAGTACACCAGACTCAGCATTAATTTATACCTCTCTTGATGGCTCAGTGGTAACGTCGACTGGAGTTGCTGGATGGTGCGTATGTGTCGTGCAATCGAGACTCGGCAGTGCCCGTCCATTTATCACTTATAAATTCCCCTTCGGTGATAATCCCCCATTGGGGATATTCCCGAGGTAGTGTGGATTTGATATTAAGCGACATTTGTAGCTTCATGATTGTATATAAATCACGGTGTAATAAAAATGTCATATATATACATATATATATATATATATATATATATATATATATATATATATATATATATATATATATAATATATATATATATATATATATATATATATATATATATATATATATATATATATATATACATATATACATATATATATACTGTGTATATATATATATACAGTATATATATACTATATATATACTGTATATATATACAGTATATATAACTATATATATATATATATATATATATATATATATATATATATATATATATATATATATATATATATACTGTAGAATCTACTGTGTGTATATATATACATACATATATATATATATATATATATATATATATATATATATATATATATATATATATATATATATATATATATATATATATATATATATATATATATATATATATATATATATATATATATATATATTGAGTATATATATATATTGAGTATATATATATTATATAATATATATATATATATATATATATATATATATATATATATATATATATATATATATATATATACATTATATATATATATATATATATATATATATATATATATATATATATATATATATATATATATATTTTATATATATATATATATATATATATATATATATATATATATATATATATATATATATATATATATATATATATTTTATATATATATATATATATATATATATATATATATATATATATATATATATATTGTACAAACTGGGTCCTTGGTTGGGGAGAGAATTGGAACAATTTACCTTGGTGGATTGCCTGTAAACCAAGGGGGCCCAAGTTTATAAACAAAAGATGAAAATTATGGGAACTCACCTTAGAACTTCCTGGATTTGAGCAATAAATGGAAGGTCACCATTAGGAATTAGAATTCTAAAACAATTTAAAAAGTGTTTATTTACAGAGAATGAAGCAAATATGCAAGACCCAAAAGGAATGTAAAATGCAAACCCCATTAAAACGCTAAAATTACCTACGGTAGAGCAATAATGCAGTACTTGGCAAATGAGCAATGTAAATAGGAGGGGCCAAAGGTACAATAATTGTCGTTATAACAATAACTCGGTTATGTTAAAATTACATTAAATTGTCACTGATGGTAATTCTTTGAAAGCGGTGAACTCCAGGGTAATGGACTCAATTAATTAAGATGATTCTCTTGTAGCAAACGGGATTTCCGCTCTCAGGCTGTGGTCAGGAATGGTTGCGAAATTTGGATGGCAGTCGTGAACTAGTGGGACATAGATTTGCAACTGGGCAGATGATGACTCCCTGTAAGAGAGTTCCGGAGTTAGTACCACACAAAAGAGAAATGAAATCTCTCTATAAAAGTATTACACAAATGCACATTCTTAAATTCTAAACATTACATAGCCCAGGTGATAAATATGAGAAATCACTTAATCACAGTCTTGGAATCGTGGTGGATTGGGCTTTTGAAACAAGGAACACGTGTTCGCCATCACACAAAGGGGGAAGCTTCAAATGCTTATATCACTTAGACTAATTTGCCCTTAATTTGCACTGGGGAAGGGATATTAGGATACTTATCGCTGAAACGTTTTACGTTGATTTCAAAACAAGTCATGGAGCGAGTTACAGGCTGCTCGAAGTTGGATGACTTAACAAAGGGAAAGGCTTTTGTGGAGAAAGGAGTTGAAGTTTGAAGGCATGGAAAAATCAAGGGAGTACAGGGGGGAGGGAAAGGGCTGGCTTACTGACTACTTGCAATCCATGAACCTGATCTACAG
Organism: Macrobrachium rosenbergii; assembly: GCF_040412425.1. Lineage (NCBI taxonomy): Eukaryota > Metazoa > Arthropoda > Malacostraca > Decapoda > Palaemonidae > Macrobrachium > Macrobrachium rosenbergii. The sequence continues at coordinate 728,891 of NC_089748.1, read as the reverse complement.
TTGTTGGCGCCATAACATGATCGACTCGGCTGTTCATCGAAGTTAGCTTTCACCCAGCAGAAGGCGGAAGGGACGCAGGACATGCTCCTTGGACTGGATCTTGGAGGCCTCTGCTTGCCACCTCCGAGAAGGGCTTGGGCTTGGGGCGTGTTTGTCGAAATGTAGGCCTATCGTCGACCTGCAAAAGTCATACGGCCAGCCAAGAGAGCAGAGGGAAAGGATCCTTAAGATTAAGTACTTAGAGGTTAAGGTCCTACCTGTCGGACAGCCCCATTATGTCCCTTAAGTTCGCAATACCCAACTACTCCCCCATCACGTGATGGGGGTGAAAAGGGGGTCTACATTGTTTATCCCAGATCAACTAAGTGGGGGAGTTGATTACTACGTTAGTGAAAACTGGCCTTAACTGCTTTTCTCTGGTTCAAAATACGCTTGCTTCTACTTCGCCCGCCAGATTTCCCTTTCCCGATAGTCAGATGAAAGGAGAAACTGCATTGCAAGAATAATGATGCACTGGCGGCTAAATGAGGGAAGGATAAATCCGTGAAAATATATATAGGTTTCTTTCGCTTGTTTATTTTCTCCCTGTCATTTTAGACATTTTTTAGCTCTTGCCTTGGTAGGTGTTCCTTTCAAGTTCTTGGTTTACTTTTTGTATTTGTAAATGCTTTAAAGTTTTAAGTTTTTCCCGTTGCATAAGTGTCATTTTAAGTATTTATTGTCTGTAATTTTCCAGCCTTGAAGATGCATCATGTGTTGTGAAACGTTGGCATAAAAACTTAATCTTGTGAGAGACATACATGCCTTTACCTCTTCAACCTGATACACATACACACACACACACACACACACACACATATATATATATATATATATATATATATATATATATATATATATATATATATATATATATATATATATATATATATATATATACATCACATGATGCATCTTCAAGGCTGGAAAATTACAGACAATAAATACTTAAAATGACACTTATGCAACAGGAAAAGCTTAAAATTTAAAACACTTACAAATACAAAAATTAAATCAAGAACTTAGAAGGAACACCTACCAAGGCAAGAGCTAAAAAGTGTCTAAAATGACAGGGAGAAAATAAACAAGCCTAAAAACCTATAAGGAACGTAAAGAGTAAACAAACAGGCAGTTATGCTATAATTCATACATTTCTTTTTAAAACTTTTGTCATGAAGGAAAATGTATGAATTTAATTCGTCATGAATTGCCAGCTCTAAATCTGAAGTTGATCCCACGAAATCCACTAAATATACGTTCTTTTTTCAGAGTGAAGGACAGACTGAGCCCTTCCTTGACATCCAACATTATCTATAAAAACATACCTGTCCCAGATGTAGTCTTACGTTGGATGTACGACGAGGCTTCTCAAGGTCCGTTTCTGCTCCCACCAAGGTGTCAGCTTCAGGACGGGTTGCACATTGTCCGGTCCCGAACTATCCAATGTTCGGGACCATTCTAAGATTTGTGGTACCCGCTTGGATACAAATGATTTTAAAAGTATTGGATCTGCCCGTAAGAACGACGAGTTGATAGTGTTGGAGTCGCTTTTGGTTTAAACTAATGTACCAACACTAAACACCCCATCATCGTCCACAGAATTGTTTATTGCGTAACTGCCTGTTTGTTTACTTTCCACGTTCGTTTTAGGTTTCTTTCGTTTGTTTACTTTCTCCCTGTCTTTTTAGTCACTTTTTAGCTCTTGCCTTAGTAGGTGTTCCTTTCAAGTTCTTGTTTTAATTTTTGTATTTGTAAATGTCTTAAATTTTTCAAGAAGCTTTTCCCGTTGCATAAGTGACATTTTAAATATTTATTACCTGTAATTATCCAGCCTTGAAGATGCATCATGTGATGTGAAACGTTGGCATAATAAACTTGATCTTGTGAGAGACATACATGCCTTTACCTCTTCAACCTGAAATGTTTGTCGGGTCTGTTTCCCTGCATTCTTCTATATATACGTATATATATATATATATATATATATATATATATATATATATATATATATATATATATATATATATATATATATATATATATATATATATATATATATATATATATATTTATATACATATATATAATTATATATACATATTATATACACATATACATATATATACATATATTTACATATATGTATATATACATACATACATATGCATACATAAATATATACATATATATACACATACATACAGTATATATATACATATATATATACATACATACATATGCATACATATATATACATACATACATATGCATACATATATATATATATATACATATATATATACATACATTTAAGATATATAATATATATGCATTGTAGTGTCTGTAAAAACCCATTTTCTGTAATGCACTCTGTAACTTTGGGAAAATTCTATGTATTGAATATATTGCGCCATGTTTGGTTGTTGAACGATGTCGGAACAGGAACTGAAGTAAAGTGATGTTGCAGTTATGCTTCTATTATTGTGCCATTCTCCACACCTATATAACAAATGGCGTCGAGGTTAACCTGTGAAGAGACGTCTGCAACGAAGTTATGAGGTGTCAAGAGCCTGTTCATCCAGAAAACTGGTTTATGTTGGAGCCGCCAAGTTTGCACATAACCTGGCTACCCTACTGTATACGTAAGTTACAGTTAACTCCCTTACCAGCATTTTCCCCTGAGGAGTCGGCAAATGTTTCACTGAAATGGGCAGACTGGAAGGAGTCTTTTTCATACTATATACAAGGTAGTGGTATAACAGAGGATGCCCAGAAAAAAGCTATATTGCTTCACCAAGCAGGTATGGAAGTACAACGTATTTTAAGAACATTAACTGTTGCTGGAGATACTTTTGATGATGCAGTTGCAGCTTTGGATAACCATTTGATGCCTAAAAAGAATGTTGCATATGAGAGGCATGTTTTCAGGCAAGCTTGCTAAGGGCCATCTGAAAGTATGGATGCTTACTTAACTAGGTTAAGAAATTTGATTAAGTCGTGTGAGTACCCTGCAGCAGCTGAGGTCAGTTTTAATCTAAGGGATCAGATCATAGAGAAGTGTTTTTCTAAGAAACTAAGAGTAACGTTTTTAAGGGAAAGAAACCTGACTTTAGATAATATTGTGGAGATGGCAAGAGGATTCTGTTGGGCCTAGGCCAGATAGTCTTAAAGTGAATAAGTTAGGTTATCAAGCCCATGGTAATGGTACATTTCAAGGAAAAGAGGAGGAGGCACAGGAAATTTTGTGCATTCTAATAGGCCGAGAAATGGTAGGCCTAACTTTAGTGTAAATCAAAGTTGTTGGCAATGTGGTCTGCAAGGTCATTGGCATAATGACTGTTGTTGCCAGGGATAAGGTATGCCGAAAGTGTGGAAAGATTGGACATTTAGCCCATGTTTGCCGGTCCAACCTTAGTAGTGTTTCTCATACAAATTATGAGTCAGATCACAAGCCTAAAGCGTCAGTGTCACAACCTGGAATGAAAAAGTCCAGGGGAGGAAGTGGTAGTTCTGGAAATTATTCCAGAGGCCCAAGAGGTCATTCTGGGCCAAACCAGCATGTTAATGTTGTTAAAGATTCTCAGAGTGAAACGTTTTATGATGATGATGATGATCTATAAAGATCATTATTTCGTTTAACGTCAGAGGCATTTGTAGAAACATCTACTTTATTTAATTTTAATGTTAGTAATGTACCAATTAAATTTATGATTGATTCAGGTGCTACTTGTAATGTTACTACTGCAAGTGATTTTGAGATGTTGAGTAAGTATGTATCTTTTTAGAAACTGTAATAAGAATTTGTATCCTTATGGTGTTACAAACTCTATTAAAGGTAAGAGGAGAATTCAGAAGATTGAATCTCCATCTGGGAGAGTTTGTGTGGAGGCAGATTTTATTATAAATAGAGAAAAATGATGTCATTGATGATAATTTACTAGGAAAAATACTGCCATAGCACTAAATATGTTAAGGATTGGTGAGGAGATGTAAATGCAATAAATACTAGTACTGCGTGATAAGTATTCCAGTTTGAAGTTAAATATGAAACTTGCTTGTTCAGCTTTGGGTAAGTTGACTGATTTTTCACTGAAATTGCATGTTAACCTAATGTGAAACCTGTAGCACAACCTATGAGAAGAGTTCCTTTTAATATTCGGGGGCAAGTGGAAAAAACACTTGATGATTTGTTGGGTTTGGATATCATTGAGCCAGTACAGGGACCTACTGAATGGGTATTCGTCCCAAAGCCTGAGAATAGTAAGGAATTGCGACTCTGTCTTGATATGAGAAGAGTCAATGAGGCTATTTTGAGAACTAGACATCCAATTCCTACTACTGATGAATTGTTGATTGATATGAATGGTACTGTTGTTTTTTCTAAACTTGATTTGAAGTGGGGTTTTCATCAAATTGAGTTAGACCATGAGAGTAGTGTTTAACCATTTTGCAATCACAAAGGTTTGTTTAGGTACAAACAGTTGTTGTTTGGAGTTAACTGTGCTCCTGAGGTTTATCAACATATTTTACAACAAGTATTACATGATTGTGATGGAGTTAACATGCTAGCAGATGACATAATTGTCTATGGTACTACTGTTAAAGAGCAAGACAAGAGGTTGGAAAAGGTATTGGCAACATTGTGTAGTAGAAATCTAACTCTGAATCCAGATAAATGTAAATCTGGTATGGAAAAACTAGTATTTATGGGTCATGTTT